>NC_092713.1:298379641-298584166 GCF_047496885.1 Scyliorhinus torazame | reverse complement strand
ATGAGGCGTCTGGTACACTCACTGGTGCGCACAACACAGCCGTCCCGGTACAGCAGGTGGAGGTAGGAGCAGCAGAGGGACCGGGCGGTCGGAGGGCAGCCCAGCCAAGCGAACATCTGCCGCCCAGATGGATCCCGGGTTCCTGCAGTTACCACACCCACACATAGATCCGATGCAACCACCGACACGGAGACGAGCGAATAGGGTGACGGGTGGCTTGCGGCGGCTGCGGTCGCAGGTGGAGGAGTCCACCCGCGTCCAGGAGCTGGAGTGGTCCCGGTCATGCATGCCACCCAGGCTGACACCGCACGGGAGGCGTCCGCGGTGAGGCAATGGGTGCGACGGTGTCAGACATGGGGAACGGTTTGCGAGGTCTGGGGCCTTCCGTGCAGGCGGCGTCTGTGGCCCAGGAAATGGCTGCCCTCTCACAGGAGGCCATGAGCCAGTGCCAGCGCCAGATGGCAGAGGCGCTCAACGCCATAGCCCAGTCTCAGCAGGCCATGGCCCAGTCTCAGCAGGCCATGGCCCAGTCTCAGCAGGCCATAGCCCAGTCTCTGCAGGCCATGGCCCAGTCTCTGCAGGCCATGGCCCAGTCTCAGCAGGCCATCGCTGAGGGCATCGGCGCCAGTGGCCATGGGCGAGCTGGCGTCGCACTGTCGCAGACAGGGTTCGACAACCCCCTGGGCTCCATGGCTGCAAACCTGCAGACCCCTGTCGATACCAGCACGGGCCTCCAGGACTGGCAGCGCCAGATGTCGGGGGCGCGTCGGATGGCCAGTCCGTTCGCATCCCCCACCCATGTAGAGGCCTGGGGGCCATCGGGCACCCCGAGGGAGGAGGAGGTGGTGTGGTCCGTCCCGGCTCCCTCTGTAGGGGAGGTCCCGGTACACCGCGACACCTCGGACTCCCCCCCTTCCGTCCCAGGTGCATCGGGTGGGCAACGGGCAGGACAGGCTGGCAGCTCGCCATCCCAGTCGCCCGGGCCGCAGCCTGGCCCATCTAGGCCAGGAAGCCCCAGGAAACGGCCGCCAAAGGGATCCAGTGTCAGAGGGCAGGAATCACAGGAGTCCACCTCCAGTTCTGCTGTACCATCTGGGGAACCATGTAGACGTAGTCAAAGGGCCCGTAAGGCCAAACAATTAGACACTGAGTAAGTTGGCACGGGTGCAGGGCACAGATGAGTTTTAGGGGCTAGGGCACGTGCATGAACTCCTTTGGTTATTAAAGTCAATGTTACACCTACCGAAGCTGCCTTTGTGCTCTGTCCAAAGTGTGCGGGGGTGTCATGTACGTTGAGCGCAAGTGTGTGTGTGAAGGGTGGTCTTACCTCAGCCCCAGGTGAGTCTGCCCCCTTCCCCCTGGGCCGCCATCAACATCCCCCGGGCAGAGGACGGGACCGTGCGCTGCAGTGTCACAGCCGCATGCAGGGATGGTCCGGGTGGATGGTGGTACTGTGGCCATGGGTCAGACATAGTCCAACGATGTAGAGCCAGGAGCTCATCGGAGGCGGGTTGTCATCATTCTCCATGGCCTGCGATAGACACGCGTCCACCCGCAACTGTGTGAGCCCGGCCCGTTGTGCCGCCGGTGGATCGGCAATTGGGGGTGGAGGGGGGTGGTGTGCATGCGGGTGGGGTGTGTGGGGTTGGGGAGGGGGGTGAGGGTGCTGGGTGGGTGGATGGGTGGGGGGTGTGGGTGGTTGGCTGTTGTCATGGTGTGCGGTCTGTGGCCATACTACCCGATTCCCACGCCCATCTAGTCAGTGAAGCGGGCGTCTATCAGTCTGTCCCGTGCCCGCTGGGCCAGCCGGTAACGGTGGACAGCCACCCGCCTGTGTCTACCCCGTCTGCCCTGACCATTGCCCCCATCCCCCTCATCTGGGGAGGACTGGGCCTCTTCCTGCTGCTCCTCCACTCCACCCTCCTCTGCCTGCGGCACATCGCCCCTCTGCTGGGCTATGTTGTGCAGGACGCAGCACACCACAATGATGCGGCCGACCCTATCTGACCGATACTGGAGGGCGCCCCCAGAGAGGTCCAGGCACCTGAAACGCATCTTCAGCACGCCAAAGCACCTCTCGATCACTCCCCTTGTCGCTACATGGGCATCATTGTAGCGGTTCTCCGCCTCATTGCGTGGCCTCCGTAAAGGCGTCATCAGCCACGATCGCAATGGGTAGCCCCTGTCGCCCAGCAACCAGCCCCTCAGCCGGGGATGGCGTCCCTCGTACATGCCGGGGATGGATGACCGCGACAACACGTATGAGTCGTGTACACTGCCTGGGTGACGGGCGCAGACGTGCAGGATCATCATGCGGTGGTCGCAGACCACCTGTACGTTCATTGAATAGGTCCCCTTCCTATTAGTCAACACGGCCCTGTTCTCTGCAGGTGGCCGCACGGCGACGTGCATCCCATCGATCGCGCCTGGACCATGGGGAACCCGGCAACGGCAGAGAAGCCCACGGCCCGGGCATCTTGGCTGGCCCGGTCCACGGGAAGCGGATGTAGCGGTGCGCCATGGCATAAAGGGCATCTGTCACTGCCCGGATGCACCGATGCACCGATGTCTGCGATATGACGGACAGGTCCCCACTCGGTGCCTGGAATGACCCCGTTGCATAAAAGTTCAGGGCCACCGTAACCTTGACGGACACGGGGAGAGGGTGTCCCCCGCCAGTGCCACGCGGTGACAGGTGTGCCAGCAGGTGGCAGATGTGTGCCACGGTTTCCCGGCTCATCCGGAGTCTCCTCCTGCATTCCCGGTCCGTGAGGTCCTGGTATGACTGCCGGGGCCGGTACACACGGGGCGCCCTCGGGTGCCTCCGTTGCGTGGGGCCGCGACGTCCTCCTTCCCCTCCTCGTCCTGTCGGTCAGGTGTCCCTCCAGCCTGGGCGGCTGCCGCCTGCCCTCTGCGGCAGCCTGCGCCGCCTCTCTGGCACGCTCCTCCTCCTCCTCATCCAGGGCAACATAGACATGAGCGGCTGCCACCACGGCGGCCAACATCGCTGGATGGTCTGAAAACATGACGGCCTGGTGGGGGGGAGGGGAACGACGACATGTCATCATTGCCCATATCCCCTCCTCACCCCAGCCAGGTGGCATGGACCGCATGGGTCCAACTGTTGGAGGCTGGCACCTGGCCAGGTGGACCAACTCATTTGCCCTCCCATCACCCACCCCGGCACGGACCCCCTCCCCAACCTCCACCCCAGCACGGACCCCCCCCCCAACCTCCACCCCGGCACGGACCCCCCCCCAACCTCCACCCCAGCACAGACCCCCCCAACCCCCAACCTCCACCCCAGCACGGACCCCCCCCAACCCCCAACCTCCACCCCAGCACGGACCCCCCCCCCAACCTCCACCCCAGCACGGACCCCCCCCCCCAACCTCCACCCCAGCACGGACCCCCCCCAACCCCAACCTCCACCCCAGCACGGACCCCCCCCCAACCTCCACCCAGCACGGACCCCCCCCCAAACTCCACCCCAGCACGGACCCCCCCCCCAACCTCCACCCCAGCACGGACCCCCCCCACCCCCCAACCTCCACCCCAGCACGGACCCCCCCCAACCTCCACCCCAGCACGGACCCCCCCCCCCCCAACCTCCACCCCAGCATGGACCCCCCCAACCCCCAACCTCCACCCCAGCACGGACCCCCCCCCCAACCTCCACCCCAGCACGGACCCCCCCCCCCAACCTCCACCCCAGCACGGACCCCCCCCAACCCCCAACCTCCACCCCAGCACGGACCCCCCCCCCCAACCTCCACCCCAGCACGGACCCCCTCCCGGCACTCCCCCGGAGCCCAGCCTACTCTAACCACCCCCCCCCCCCGCCGCACACACACACACACACACACACACAAGCCGAGACACACCTCTCCTCACGCAATCAGTCTGCGGCCACGCCATTTCCTGCCAGAGCCAACCCCCCAGGCCGTCACTCACCTCCTCGCTGGTCGGCGTGAGCCTGGAGCACCGGGTCACGCCGATGAAAAGGAGGTTTGATTGACGTCGACGTGAACGGTCATCACGTCGACGGGACTTCGGCCCATCCGGAAGGGAGAATATCGGCAGGCCGAAAATCGGCTGCCTTGCGCAGACCCGTGACATTCTCCGCGGCAGCGGCGCCATTAACGCCCCGCCGACTTTTCTCCCTTCGGAGACTTCGGCGGGGGCGGGGGCGGGATTCACGGCGGCCAACGGCCATTCTCCGACCTGGCGGGGGCTCGGAGAATGACGCCCATGGTCTCTTTATTTAAGGAAAGTTGTAAACGTGTTAGCAGCAGTTCAGGGAAGGTTTACTAGACTAATACCAGGAATGGGCGGGTTGTTTTATGAGGAAAGGTTGGCGAGGTTCGATTTTTATCCACTAGAGTTTCGAAGAGTAAGAGCGACTTGATTGAAACCGTTAAGATCCTGAGGGGCATTGACTGGGTGGATGTGGAGAGGATGTTTCCTCTTGTCGGAGAAACTAGAACTGGGGTCACTGTTTAAAAATAAGGGTTTGTTCATTTAAGACGGAGGTGAGGAGAAATTATTTCTCTCAGAGGATCATGAGTCTTCGGAAACTCTTTTCCTCAAAAGGCAGCAGAAGCAGAAAATTGGAATATTTTTGGATAGATTCTTGATTAACAAGGGGGTAAAAGGTTATTGAGGGTGGGCGGGAATGCTGAGGTTGGGGTTACAATAAGATTAGCCTTTGATCTTATTGAATGGTGAAGCAGGCTCGAAGGCAGGGTCACCTACTCCTGCTCCTTGTTTGTATGTCCATATGTAACCTTTACTCCACGTTCCCAATGATCCCCATCTGCCCTTACAGAGCAAAAGTCTACTGATCACAAGCTTGGATATACTCAACGCCTAGGTATTCGATCGTCATCGATTGTAGCATGTCTTTAAGAGATTATCAGCATGGCATGACTGAAAGGGAAATGAGTCATGTGTCACACAGTTCTGATGTATTCAGGGTTGTATTCAGGGGTGCTGCTTTTAAACACTCCCTCAGCACTCACTCCCTGTCAACAAACAAAGATGGCAGCGCGGAGACCTGGGGCGTCATTCTCCGACCCCCCAGAGGGTCGGAGAATGGCCATTGGCAGCCGTGAATCCCGCCCCCGCCGGTTGCCGAAGTCTCCGAAGGGAGAAAAGTCGGCGGGGCGTTAATGGCGCCGCTGACGTCGGAGAATGGCACGGGCCTGCGCAAGGCAGCCGATTTTCGGCCTGCCGATATTCTCCCTTCCGGATGGGCCGAAGTCCCGTCGACGTGATGACCGTTCACGTCAACGTAAATCAAACCTCCTTTTCATCGGCGTGACCCTGTGCTCCAGTTTCATGCCGACCAGCGTGGAGGTGAGTGACGGTCTGGAGGGTTGACTCTGGGCAGGCGATGGCGTGGCCGCAGTCTGAATGTGTGGGGAGAGGTGTGTCTCGGGATGTGTGTGTATGTGCGGCGGGGGGGGGGGGGGGTGGTTAGAGTGGGCTGGGCTCCGGGGGAGTGCCGGGAGGGGGGTCCGTGCCGGGAGGAGGTTGGGGGGGTCCGTGCCGGGGAGGAGATTGGGGGGGGGGTCCGTGCCAGGGAGGGGGATGGGGGCTCCGAGCCGGGGAGGGGGATGGGGGGGTCCGTGCTGGGGAGGAGTTTGGGGTCCGTGCCAGGGAGGAGGTTGGGGGGGTCCGTGCCGGGGAGGAGGTTGGGGGGGTCCGTGCCGGGGAGGGGGATGGGGGGTCCGTGCCGGGGAGGAGGATGGGGGGTCCGTGCCGGGGAGGGGGATGGGGGGTCCGTGCCGGGGAGGGGGATGGGGGTGTCCGTGCCGGGGTGGAGGTTGGGGTCCGTGCCGGGGAGGAGGTTGGGGGGTCCGTGCCGGGGAGGAGATTGGGGGGGTCCGTGCCGGGGAGGGGGATGGGGGGTCCGTGCCGGGGAGGCGGATGGGGGGTCCGTGCCGGGGAGGGGGATGCGAGGGGAAGTGAGTTGGTCCACCTGGCCAGGTGCCAGCCTCCAACAGTTGGACCCATGCGGTCCATGCCACCTGGCTGGGGGAGGAGGGGATATGGGCAATGATGACATGTCGTCGTTCCCCTCCCCCCCACCAGGCCGTCATGTTTTCCGATCATCCAGCGATGATGGCCGCCGTGGCGGCAGCCGCTAATGTCTATGTTGCCCTGGATGAGGAGGAGGAGGAGGAGGAGCGTGCCAGAGAGGCGGCGCGGGCTGCCGCAGAGGGACAGGCGGCAGCCTCCCAGGCTGGAGGGACACCTGACCGACAGGACGAGGAGGGGGAGGAGAACGTCGCGACCCCACGGCAACGGAGGCACCCGAGGCCAGTCATACCAGGACCTCACGGACCGGGAATGCAGGAGGAGACTCCGGATGAGGCGGGAAACCGTGGCACACATCTGCCACCTGCTGGCACACCTGTCACCCGCGTGGCACTGGCGGGGGACACCCTCTCCCCGTGTCCGTCAAGGTTACGGTGGCCCTGAACCTTTATGCAACGGGGTCATTCCAGGCACCGAGTGGGGACCTGTCCGGCATATCGCAGACATCGGTGCATCCGGGCAGTGACAGATGCCCTATATGCCATGGCGCACCGCTACATCCGCTTCCCTGTGGACCGGGCCAGCCAAGATGCCCGGGCCGTGGGCTTCTCTGCCGTGGCCGGGTTCCCCATGGTCCAGGGCGCGATTGATGGGGTGCACGTCGCCGTGCGGCCACCTGCAGATAACAGGGCCGTGTTCACCAATAGGAAGGGGACCTATTCGATGAGCATACAGGTGGTCTGCGACCACCGCATGATGATCCTGCACGTCTGCGCCCATTACCCAGGCAGTGTACACGACTCATACGTGTTGTCGCGGTCATCCATCCCCGGCATGTACGAGGGACGCCATCCCCGGCTGAGGGGCTGGTTGCTGGGCGACAGGGGCTACCCATTGCGATCGTGGCTGATGACGCCTATACGGAGGCCAGGCAATGAGGTGGAGAACCGCTACATGATGCCCATGTAGCGACAAGGGGAGTGATAGAGAGGTGCTTTGGCGTGCTGAAGATGCGTTTCAGGTGCCTGAACCTCTCTGGGGGCGCCCTCCAGTATCGGTCAGATAGGGTCGGCCGCATCATTGTGGTGTGCTGCGTCCTGCACAACATAGCCCAGCAGAGGGGCGATGTGCCGCAGGCAGAGGAGGGCGGAGTGGAGGAGCAGCAGGAAGAGGCGCAGTCCTCCCCAGATGAGGGAGATGGGGGTAATGGTCAGGGCAGACGGGGTAGACACAGGCGGGTGGGCTGTCCACCGTTACCGGCTGTCCCAACGGGCACGGGACAGACTGATAGCCGCCCGCTTCACTGACTAGATGGGCGTGGGAATCGGGTAGTATGGCCACAGACCGCACACCATGGCAACAGCCGACCACCCACACCCCCCACCCATCCACCCACCCAGCACCCTCACCCCCCTCCCCAACCCCACCCACCCCACCCGCATGCACACCACCCCCCCATTGCCGATCCACCTGCGGCACAACGGGCCGGACTCACACAGTTGCGGGTGGACGCGTGTCTATTGCAGGCCATGGAGGATGATGACAACCCGCCCTGCGGTGAGCTCCTGGCTCCACATCGTTGGACTGTGCCTGACCCATGGCCACAGTACCACCATCCACCCGGACCATCCCTGCATGCGGCTGTTGACACTGCAGCGCACGGTCCCGTCCTCTGCCCGGGGGATGTTGATGGCGGCCCAGGGGGAACGGGGCAGACTCACCTGGGGCTCAGGTAAGACTACCCCTCACACACACACTTGCGCTCAACATACATGACACCCCCGCACGCTTTGGACAGAGCACAAAGGCAGCTTCGGTAGGTGTAACATTGACTTTAATAACCAAAGGAGTTCATGCACGTGCCCTAGCCCCTAAAACTCATCTGTGCCCTGCACCCGTGCCAACTTACTCAGTGTCTAATTGTTTGGCCTTACGGGCCCTTTGACTACGTCTACGTGGTTCCCCAGACGGTACAGCAGAACTGGAGGTGGACTCGTGTGATTCCTGCCCTCTGACACTGATCCCTTTGGCGGCCGTTTCCTGGGGCGTCCTGGCCTAGATGGGCCAGGCTGCGGCCCGGGCGACTGGGATGACGAGCTGCCAGCCTGTCCTGCCCGTTGCCCACCCGATGCACCTGGGACGGAAGGGGGGGAGTCCGAGGTGTCGCGGTGTTCCCGGACCTCACCTACAGGGGGACCCGGGACGGACCACACCACCTCCTCCTCCCTCGGGTGCCCGATGGCCCCCAGGCCTCTACATGGGTGGGGGATGCGAACGGACTGGCCATCCGACGCCCCCCCCCGGCATCTGGCGCTGCCAGTCCTGGAGGCCCGTGCTGGTATCGACAGGGGTCTGCAGGTTCGCAGCCATGGAGCCCAGGGGGTTGGCAAACCCTGTCTGTGACAGTGCGACGCCGGCTCACACATGGCCACTGGCGCCGATGCCCTCAGTGATGGCCTGCAGAGACTGGGCCATGGCCTGCAGAGACTGGGCCATGGCCTGCTGAGACTGGGCTATGGCCTGCTGAGACTGGGCTATGGTGTTGAGCGCCTCTGCCATCTGGCACTGGCACTGGCTCATGGCCTCCTGTGAGAGGGCAGCCATGTCCTGGGCCACAGACGCCGCCTGCACGGAAAGCCCCAGGCCTCGCAAACCGTTCCCCATGTCTGACACCGTCGCACCCATTGCCTCCACCGCGGACGCCACCCGTGCGGTGTCGGCCTGGGTGGCACGCATGACCGGGACCACTCCCAGCTCCTGGACGCGGGTGGACTACTCCACCTGCGACTGCTGCCGCCGCAAGCCGCCCGTCACCCTCTTCGCTCGTCTCCAGGTCGGTGGTTGCATCGGATCTATGTGTGGGTGTGGTAACTCCAGGAACCCGGGATCCATCTGGGCGGCAGATGTTCGCTTGGGCTGGGCTGCCCTCCGACCGCCCGGACCCTCTGCTGCTCCTACCTCCACCTGCTGTACCGGGATGGCTGTGTTGTGCGCACCAGTGAGTGTACCAGACGCCTCATCACTAAAGTGCCCAACCGAGGTGAGTGTTTCTGCGATGGTGGAGGGTGTTGGTGACAGCAGTGGCGTTGTGTCGTGCTCTTCGTCCCACTCTGAGTCCATGGCACTTTGGGGTGGGGGTTCGTCTCCACCCATCCACTCTGAGTCACTGTCCGGTATTTTGTCTTCCTGGGTAGTGCTGTCCCGGGTCGGGGGTGTCCTGGGCAGTGCTGTCCCGGGTAGTGGTGTCCTGGGTAGTGGTGTCCTGGGTAGTGGTGTCCTGGGTAGTGGTGTCCTGGCTCGGATGTGACGGGGGCCTGTGGCTGCCCCCCTCGTCGCTGGGTGGTCGCTCCCGCACGTGACAGGGGTGTCGTCTCCCTGTTGCTCCAGGTCTCTCCGTCTCCCGTGGTGTGCGAGGGGCATCCTGCGGGCGTCGCATGCTGGAGGGTGCGGGTCTCTCTGTCTCATGTGGCCTCCGAGGGGCATCCTGCGGGCATCGCATGCTGGAGGGTCCGGGTCTCTCTGTCTCCCGTGGCCTCCGAGGGGCATCCTGCGGGCGTCGCATGCTGGAGGGTCCGGGTCTCTCTGTCTCCCGTGGCTCCGAGGGGCATCCTGCGGACGTCGCATGCTGGAGGGTCCGGGTCTCTCCGTCTCCCGTGGCCGCCGAGGGGCATCCTGCGGGCGTCGCATGCTGGAGGGTCCGGGTCTCTCTGTCTCCCGTGGCCTCCGAGGGGCATCCTGCGGGCAGTCTGCATCTGTGGGGATGGGTGCCTGGACGTTTGCTCCTGCGATTCACAATGAAGCATGCATGGTTAGACACGCAGGCAGTGATCAGTGATATGGGGGAGGGGGATATAGGGGAGGGGGGATATGGGGACGGGCTGTCGGTGGCTCACTTGCTAGTACTCCCCCGACCTCTGCATCAGCAACCTCCCGGTCCTCAGGTCCGCCAGCCAGTTCCAGGGCCCTTTCCTCGTGTTCGGTCAGTGGCCTATCATCAGCGGGGCCTCCTGCAGTCCTCACATGCTCCCTATTGTTGTGTGCGCGCTTCTCCTGTGGTGGTGGTGGGGGGGGGGGGGCAGGGGTAAAAGGCAACACTGTTAGGCAGGTATATGAATGCACGCCATCGGTTGCGCGTGCATTGCAGAGGTTAAGGTTAGGGCTGGATTCACTTGGGGATATGGGGGATATGGGGGAGGGGGGATATGGGGGAGGGGGGGATATGGGGGATATGGGGGAGGGGGGATATGGGGAGGGGGATATTGGGGAGGGGGGATATGGGGGATATGGGGGAGGGGGGATATGGGGGAGGGGGGATATGGGGGAGGGGGGATATGGGGGAGGGGGGATATGGGGAGGGGGATATGGGGGATATGGGGGAGGGGGGATATGGGGGAGGCTCACCCTGCCTGCTCTGACAAAGTCGTTCACCTTCTTGTGGCACTGGGTGCCTGTCCGTGGTGTCAGGGCCGCAGCGGTGACGGCCTCTGCCACTTCCCTCCACAGAAGCCGGCTGTGGCGTGGGGCAACTCTGCGGCCGTGCCCGGGATACAGGGCATCCCTCCTCTGCTCCACTGCGTCCAGGAGCGCCTCCACATCCCGTGGCTCGAACCTCGGGGCTGAGCGGCGGCCAGCCATCCAGTCGGGTGTTCCGGTCGGGTGTTCCGGTCGGGTGGGGGGGAGCAGCGCGGCCTTATGAGCCGTCACGCCGTGCGGCGCGTATGACGCTGCACGGCGTGAACCACGTGCGCAAGCGCGGATCCCGTTACGTCGCTGCTAGCCCATTTCGGGCCGGAGACCTTCGACCCATTTTTTCCGACGTGACGCAAGTCGGATTTGCGCCGTTTTTTGCGCCGATCGGCGGACTTTGCGCCGATAACGGAGAATTTTGCCCCAGTTCCTCACTTCGCAATGCTATCGATGAGAGGTGGGACACCCTATTCTCCCAAGGGGGTCAGAGGACCAGCAGCACAGGGTCAGCAATACCACAGTGGCAGCGGCTGTCAGTGCGGGCAGCATGACCAGGAGGAACACCGTCCAATGTAGGATAAAGAGGAATGACCTCCAACGAGCTGCAAGGTAAATTACCACCTATCCCCTGGCATCAGTTTCACCTGCCATCTCTCAACGTCCCAACACCCACCCCCTGCCCTCCCCAATCCACTGGCTAAGATTTTGCACCCTCCCCATATCCGATCTTCAAGTTTGTTCCTCAGAACCCCCTGGCACCCACCAGCACAATCCCTTCATGTCCAGGTGTGATTCCCACATGTGCCACCTGCTCTAGACCCCCCTGACCCATTAAGCTTGCGACTCACAAAGCCCTCTCTTTTACCCCGCAGGGGATGATAGCCTATAAAATGAGGGAAAGGAGAAGGTCGGGGGAGGGTGGGGGGGATGGTGGAGCCCCAGAGGTCCATGTCCTCACCTCCTACGAGGAATGGGACCTGGAAACCACGGGTTTGCCTGAGGAGAGAGCAGTCACTGACAGCAAGGTTTGCCTGCCCCAGAGAGATGAGGATCTGCTGCCCCTTCATCATGATGTCAGACAAAAAGATCCTTCCCTCTCACTACCGACATGTTCATTGGTTCGCAGGATACCATGTGATGAATCCGGGACATCCGGAGTCTTGTTCAGAAAGCAGCAGGCTGCCTCCACCTCTGATGTACATCCTGGACACCTAGATTCAGCACTGGACCACAGAGGATCAAGAAGTGTGAGAAGCCCTGAGTGGGCACTGGTTAGGTCACTATCCAAAGCTAAGTGGAATGCAAATCTGTCCCATTAAAAGTTTCACCATTGAAACATTTCACACGGATACATGTGAAGTTTCTGTCACGTTCGTCTTGTTACAACACCCTGGGCTGGTGCACAGTCAATTCCAGCCACACTGGGGTCACAACACAAGTGAATTAACCAATAATTCTAATAACAATACCCAATAGCTGCCCAATAATTACAATCGCCAGGTTTGAAAGTTTAAACACGATTACTGCTTATTTATATTAGAACAATAATGAAATATGCAGTGAATACAACTGGATAACAACAAGCTCGTACCTACTATCCTCCCTAACTGACCCACCCTCTACCCACATACACACAAGACAGACAAATACAGAGGGGGAAAGGGGTGAAAAACTCCGAATGAAAGTCAAAAGATCAGGGGCGGAATTCTCCCAGCCCTGGGCCGGGCCGGAGAATCCACCCGACCGGGCAACGCTGCCCCGACGCCGGCACGCGATTCTCCGCAGGGTGGAGAATTGGCGCCATTGGTCTAGGGGCCAGAATTAGTCCTGGCAGTGGCCCGTTCACGCCATCGCAAAACGCGACGACGTTTGCGATGGCGTGGACACTCTGTCGCGATATTGGAGAATTCCGCCCCAGAATCTTGTCTTTGGATGGTGGTTCTTTACCACACTTTCTTCACAGTAAGCTTGTTGATTAAAGTCTCTGGTTTGCAGCTGTAATGGTCTTCTTTGCAGAGTCATTCATTCAGAATCCCAATAGTTTAGAACCATGCAGTACTCACAGCCAACAGACTTTCTGGAGTGACAAATTGGGTGGATTCTCCGTCCTGCGGCACAAGTTTTCTGGTGCGGTGCGTGCACACCAGCAGTCGGGTTCTCCATTCCACCAGCCGGCCAATGGGGTTTCCCATTGTGGGAAGACCCACCCCATTGGGAAATCCCTGGGTGTGGGTCAGGGAGAATCCCACCAGCGGAGAATCCAGCCCTTTATTTCTCATCAAACTGGGCCTTCAACTCGAGGTTCGCATTCACACCTCTATCTTTCTGTAGAGACACTCTTTTTCACATCAAACCTTGCTTTTAACTTGTGGTTTGATGTCCAGCCTCTGCAGTCTCAAGGGAATGGCACCCAGACTTGCTGGAGAGAGTTAACCCCCACAGTGGCCTCCTGGGGAGAATTAGTAGGATCTTTCTTGGACAGAGTTAGTTAGATCTTTTTATCAGGCTGCCAAAATCAAAATTGAAACCAAACTGGAACTTCAGGACTTTGTAAATTCTTCCAGTGGAATAATATCCAATCACCACCTGTTATCGAGCAGAGCACAGCCTTTTGGGCCACTTCATTGGCCATCAGCCAAATCAATCAAACCAAGTCCCAGCCAACCTCTGTTGTTGGTGCCAGACTGTCCACAGCTCCAGTTTAAACCAGCACAGGCTTCTGCTTGAATCAAAGGCACAGGCCACTGCTTTCTTCAGCTTGAATTAACGATGGTCAGCACGGTAGCATTGTGGATAGCACAATTGCTTCACAGCTCCAGGGTCCCAGGTTCGATTCCGGCTTGGGTCTCTGTCTGTGCGGAGTCTGTACATCCTCCCTGTGTGTGCGTGGGTTTCCTCCGGGTGCTCCGGTTTCCTCCCACAGTCCAAAGATGTGCAGGTTAGTTGGATTGGCCATGATAAATTGCCCTCAGTGTCCAAAATTGCCCTTAGTGTTGGGTGGGGTTACTGGGTTGTGGGGATAGGGTGGAGGTGTTGACCTTGGATAGGGTGCTCTTTCCAAGAGCCGGTGCAGACTCGATGGGCCGAATGGCCTCCTTCTGCACTGTAAATTCTATGATAATCTATGATGCAGGCTGCTTAAAGACACATGTCCATAAATCATCCATTGATCAAAACTGTAACGGCAAAAATAAACGAAAGGGGAAATAAGGGAATATACAGGAAGGACCCTTACAATCTTCACAGCGGGCCTGTCCCCATCCTGACCCCCTATTCACCCCCCCCCCCCACAATGGTCCAAGATCAAAAGCCCCTGATGCAGACTCTGTTCAGAGGATGGGTGTAGGCGCACTGTCAGATCCTGAGGAGTACCAGAACGTTTCTCGCAGAGAATGATCATCACTCTCTTATGCTGTACAGTGACCCGCCAACTGTGCCAACACAGCCCCATCATCCTGGGGTGATGTTGCACACACCCTTGGAGGTGGGAACAGGGTGCTCGGGGAGAGGGGGGGGGGGCGAATGGAGGTGAGGGGGCGGTGTTGAGCTGATGGACACAGCCTCATCCTATGAGAATCTAGAGACAATGATGGCCTCCCTGGTCCGCCTGGCATGTCGGACCCTCGACACTGCCTGTCCTCCACTGCTCCTCAGACACATCCTCAAGTCTCTCAAGGTCTGCCTCCTCCTCCTCCTCAGATGAGGCCGCATGTCGCAGTCGCCTCTATGGTGCTGACATTCCTAGATCTCAGGCATGCTCATCAGGCATCAAAGTTTGCAGGACATCCAGTTCACTAACCATCCTCTCAGACGTGGCACCTGAGCCTTTGAGGAGGCACTTGAGAGTTCAGAAGCATGAAGTCTCTCACAACTGTAGCCATCTGGGATGGCCACTTACAATAAGAAACATGGACGGTCGCAAAGCATAATGGGAAAAATGGACAATGTGAGGTTCAGGCAGGCTCAGAGTCTGAATGTATATTTGTGAGCGCAGAATCCAGACTGTATCGAGAATCTGGAGACAATGATGGCCTCCCTGGTCCGCCTGGCATGTCGGACCCTCGACACTGCCTCCTCAGACACATCCTCAAGTCCCTCATGGTCTACCTCCTCCTCCTCCTCAGATGAGGCCACATGTCCCTCCGCCTCCCACTCCAGAATGTCACCTCACTGCTATGCCAGGTTGTGGAGGGCACAGCAGACCACCACAAAGCGGGAGACTCTCTGTGGGTTTCCTCCAGGACACCGCCAGAGTGGTCCAGGCATTGGAACCCATTGTCAGCAGCCGATGCACCACTCAGTGACAGAATGGCTGGCAGCATGGGCCTCATTGTGATGGCTCTACGCCTCACTCTGAGGCATCTGCACCGGCGCCATCAGCCATGTCATTTTAGCGGGTATCCCTTGTCCCCCAGAAGCCAACCCAATTCTGTGGTAGTCCTCGAAGACACCAGGGATCTCGTGATTGCCTCAAGGTGTAGCTTGTCATGCACGCTCCCAGGGTAGCGGCACACACGTGCATGATATGGTTGCATACGATCTAAACATTCAGGGAGTGGAACCCCTTCCTGCTAATATCGAGCACTGTCTGATGTCCCAGTGCTCACAGGGTAATGTGTTTGCAGCAAATCCTTCTGCCCAAGCATCTCGGTAGGCCTGGTCCAGGTCGAGGGTGACATTGTCTGATACTGGGGCATACCATTCATCCGTCACTTCCCGGAGACGCCTGTGGGCTGATGAATGAGATTTGCCACACAGGTCCCTGCATGAGCCCTGGAATGTCCCAGTAGCTAAGAAGATTAGGGCTGCAGTGACCTTCAAGGCCACCGGGACAAGATGTCCTCCTCCTCTGCGAAGACGTGGCGGGGGTGCCGTATTGTATCCCTGTTGCGATGCAGTCTTCTGCGGCATATGTTGTTTGTCAGCTCATGGAAGGACGAACGGCACCTGTAGACCTTGGGCCATCTCTGGCCTCCCCTCCTGGTCTGCTCCTCAGCCTGATGGGTGGCCAGGTCTGCAGGGTGTCTGACGACCCCCTGTACATGTGGTGCCACTTCCAGCCTGTGATGGCTTTGCTGCCTTCTACGGCATCTGCCCACCTCAGCTGTCACACGCACAGCAAGGGCAGCCTCTGCGGGATCTACACCAGCAAACATATCTATATCTGGAAAGAATTGGAGGAGAGAGACCGACAATCAGCTGGGCTTTCATCCTGGGACCCTCAAATCCCCCAGACCTCCCCCATCCTTACCATGACTGTCCTGTCTTCTCTCAGAGTGCCATCCAACCAGCCATTTGTGCTGGCCAACCCGGCACTGCACACTCGCCCCAGTCAGATCAGGAGACTGTAGATACCTGACCTCTGTTGGTGTAATTAGGGAGGTCGAGCTCAGCTGCCCTCCGCTCATCTACACACTTACCCTTTGGCCGCGAGAGGATCCTCAGTGGTGAAGCCCTGATCTTTAGAGTTTGATTGTTGGCAGTCGCCTCTATGGTGCTGACATTCCTAGATCTCAGGCATGCTCATCAGGCATCAAAGGTTGCAGGACATCCAGTTCACTAACCATCCTCTCAGACATGGCACCTGAGCCTTTGAGGAGGCACTTGAGAGTTCAGAAGCATGAAGTCTCGCACAACTGTAGCCATCTGGGATGGCCACTTACAAGAAGAAACATGGACGGTCGCAAAGCATAATGGGAAAAATGGACAATGTGAGGTTCAGGCAGGCTCAGAGCCTGAATGTATATTTGTGAGCGAAGAATCCAGACAGCATCGAAACCCCCGACCGATTCGCATTTTGATGGCCCATCTCCGTAAGACCAAAGACTGATACTTGAGCAACCGATACAATCCCAGACATTTCGGCGCCACTCCCTGTACTCAAGAAGCATCAACAACAGGGCCAACGACCACTTAGGACACGTCCGGCTATCAAGGCACCCACCCCTTCATTGGCTCAAATCAAATCCAGTGATCAAGAACTGCCCAATTAATGGGGTCCAAACTAAAGGATCGCCCAAAAGAGCACGAAACTCCCCAAGGATAAAGAGAGAAACCGCCATGCATTCGATCTCCCTTGGACCTGGTGCTCCGGCAACGTCTACCTCCAATTGCAGCACCACCAGAAGCAAGTTCAAGTTCAACGCCCGCTACCAGACGGATGAGCCCAGCTGAGCAGCAGTTACTTCTACAGGCTCGATAGATCCAGATTCGAACAACGGCCACTGTTTCTCTGACCTAAACCGGGTGCCTGAAGTTAAGTACAGGTTGTCATAGTCGATAGGTATAGTTTAACTAGTAGTGTTTATGTTGCATGATAATTGTGTGTGTAAATAAAGTACCCTTGATCTTGAATCAACTAACTGGTGTTTGGCTCTTTGATCGATACCCGGTTGAACCTTGTGGTGGTATCATTTGATACCTGGCGACTCTGAGCAATATAATATTGACATCCAAAGAAAGAAGGGCAACCTTATTGATTGCCATATTTATAGCAGGTGAAAAAAGGCAACACAACTAAAAAGACGAATTCCTCATTTGAAATAGCCTTCAGCTGTGAAGCTAGAGGCTGCTCACAGTCAAAGGTGGTGAAATTGCCATCCATGACAGAAGCTGCAGCAGGGCTCTGTCCTTGGCGACTTTGGTGGGACAGACAGGCTGCAGCTGTGATTGTCCCTGTTATGGGTCCCTGCAATATTTAAAGAAAGTCTCACAGATGCAAAAGACCTTCCCAACTCCCCACCCCCCCCGGGCCTGGAACGACCTCCAAAACAGAACAATAGAATGCTCCAGCGCCACGAACAACCCCAACCTTTTGAAGCACCCCACCCCCCCCCCCTCCCCATGCGAGCATTGGGGCAGCAACTCTGGTGTCCTTGAGCTGCATGCTGATAAATGGAAATGGCTACTCCCCAAATGACTTCCCCTCAGCAGCCAATGCACAAGCTTCACGTTTTTGAAAAGGAGTGCTAAACGACGCCTATGTGACTCCATTCTGTGGATTTGGGTAATCCCCAGGGGACCGCTGTCAAGGAGATTTAAATTCATGCAAATTATGCTGAATGAGATTCTTGCCATTTTTGGGCGCGATCTGGAAGTCACCATCCGGAGCCGGTTGGGTGCATCTAGCGCAATTCTCGATTTTGCTCTCTCCCGCTATTTGTCCTGCACTCCCGAATCCACGTCAGGCACAATACGGTGGCTGAATTGTGCCCTAAATTTTCTATAATCACTATGCCACATGACACTACACCTCCCTCTCCTCAGTCCAGTAACGTACCCACATTTGGGGCCTCTCAGCTTCAAATTTTCTCACCTCCCTCCAAGACCACCCCTCCCACCTCCAGCTCACCTCATGACTTAGTTATTGGCTTTAGTTATTGGCCTTAGTTATTGCCCTTTAAAATGCATCAATATATGAAGTAGGTAATATAACTGTCGAAGTATGTTAGGCAGTGTGGCTGCAGCCGGGGGGTCATCAGCTAGTTTTCCAACTAGTGGTCTCCAGGAAGATCTATTTGATTTCTCTTCCCATCTGCAAGCTGGGGTTTTCAAAAGAAAGATTGAAATGCAATAACGCTTTGAGACATCCGGTACTCGTGAACAATGGCAATACAGCTGGCACTTGTAATTATTAAAATGTTCTGAGGTGCTTCTCAAGTTGCTAAAAATGGAACATGGGTTCTTGGGTTTATAAACAGAGAGAATCATTGCTTTGAAGGTGGTTCAGAGGAGGTTTCCTAGATTGATACCTGGAATGAGGGGGTTTTCTTCTCAGGAAAGGTTGGACAGACTGGGTTTGTTTCCATTGGAGTTTAGAAGAGTGAGAGGTGACTTGATTGAAGTATAAAAGATTCTGAACGGTATTGACAAGTTGGATGTGGAAAGAATGTTTCCTCGTGTCGGCGAGGCCTGTTGCTAACTTTTGGTTGGCTCTTAAATGTTGCTCGTTGTTTCTTTACTTAATTTGCTCTGTTTCTATAACCTTTGCTCTAGAGTCGCCAGGTATCTTTATGATACCACCACGAGGTTCAAGTTCAAGTGCTGATCAATAACTCAATACACCAGTTAGTACGTTTCAAATCAAAACACATTTATTATACACAGTCAATCACCACTCATGTATAAAACTCTACTTACTAGACTATCTCTAACACTAAAAGGACTCTACTTAGCTTTGGAACTGGCCCACCAGGTCAGAGGAACAAATGGCCTTTCGTTCGATTCTGAGTCTGCAGGCTTCAAAGCTGGTATAGACTGGTAGCTAGGAGCGCCTATCTCGTAGCGTGCATTGACTGGAGACTTACTTGGTTGGTGCAGCTACTAGGCAGGTCACGGTCAAGGGTTGTTTCGAGCTGGTGAGAGACCCTGCCAAGAAGGACGAATTGAACTTGGGGACTCTATTTTAACATCCCCAGGGGCTTCGCGCCATTCGGGGCGGACCCCGTACCTGGTTCCAAGTGATTGGACTAAGTTCTGATCACTTGGATCGATTTCTCCAATACTGGAGCTGTTCCTTGATCGCTGGGCGGTTCCTAAGTGTCCGTTGGCCTTCTTTTGTCTTGGCTCCTGCTGGCGCCGAGGAGTCTGGCTTGGCCTTGTTTACCTTAACTGTTTCCAATTGTTCCCGGGGATCGCTCATCACTATGTAGATGGTTGTTAGTTTCAGTGCTGTCTGGGTTTCTGCAAGTTCTGATTACAGGAAACTTTGCACCTGCTTGTTTTTCCTGCGTTGGCTGAATTTCCCTGCATTCTTAGCGGATCTCCATTTTAAAGTCGGGAAGTGGCCAACCCAGGTGGCTACAGACCAGAACCCAGAGGAGGCACTGTTTTAAAATTAGGGGTCGCCCTTTTAGGACAGAGATGAGGACCAGGGGCTGGTTTGGCACAGGGCTAAATCGCTGGCTTTTAAAGCAGACCAAGGCAAGCCAGCAGCATGGTTCAATTCCTGTACCAGCCTCCCCGAACAGGCGCCGGAATGTGGCGAATGGGGGCTTTTCACAGTAACTTCATTCGAAGCCTACTTGTGACAATAAGCGATTTTCATTTCATTTCATTTTCAATCTTTTTCCCTCAAGAGGGCTGTGCGACTTTGGAACGCTCTGCCTCAGAAGGTGGTGGAAGCGGGATCACTGAATATGTTTAAGGTGGAGGTGGATAGATTAGAGCATAAGACCAGAAGACATAGGAGTAGAAGTAGGCCATTCAGCCCATCAAGTCTGCTCCGCCATACAATGAGATCTTGACTGATCTGAAATGATAATCCTCAATCCCACTTTCCCGCTTTATCTTTATCACCCTATTCTCTAGTCCTTCCACCCCCACCTTGTCAATACCATTCAGAATCTTTTATACCTCCCTTACTGATTAAAAATCTGTCTATCTCAGCCTTGAACGTACCTAATGACCCAGCTGCCACAGCCCTCTACAGTGAAGAATTTCACAGATTCACTACCCTCAACGAGAAGAAAATTCTCCTCATCTCTGTCTTAAATGGGTGACTCCCTTCCTCTGAGATTATGCCCTCTGGTCTTAGACTCTCCCACAAGAGGAAACAACCTCTCAGCATCTACCCTGTTAACCCCCTGAGAATCCGATATGTCTCAATAAGATCGCCTCTCATTCTTCTACACTCCAATGAGTATAGGACCAACCTACTCAACCTCTCCTCATAAGAAAATCTCTCTACCCGGGATCAACCTGGGGAACCTTCTCTGGACTGCCTCCAATGCCAGTACATTTTTTCTTAGATAAGTATCCCACGTGTGATCGAACTAGCACCTTGTATAATTTTGGCCGGACCTCCCTATTTTTATGCTCCATTCCCTTTGAAATAAAGGTCAATATTCCATTTGTTTTCCCTATTAACTGCTTAACTTGCATGCTAGCTTTTTATGATTTATGTATGAGGATCCCCAAATCCCTCAGTGCTGCAGCTTTCTGCAGTCTTTCTCCTTTTAGATAATATTCAACTCCCTTATTCTTCCTACCAAAGTGCATAACTTCACATTTTCCGACATTATATTCCACCTGCCAAATTTTTGCCCTATCACTTAACCTGTCTATATCCCTCTGTGGACTCTCTACGTCATCCTCGCCACTTTCCTTCCAATCTATCTTTGTGTCATCCTCAAACCGGCTTGGGCCACTGTCTGTGCAGAGTTTGCATATTCTCCCCGGGTCTGCGTGGGTTTCCTCCGGGTGCTCCGGTTTCCTGCCACAAGTCCCGAAAGACGTGCTGATAGGTAATTTGGGCATTCTGAATTCTCCCTCCGTGTACCCGAACAAGCGCCGGAACGTGCCGACTAGGGGTTTTCACAGTAACTTCATTGCAGTGTTAATGTAAGCCTACTTCTAACAATAAAGATTATTATTAGTACATTCACTTCCCTGATCCAAGTCATTAATGTATATTGTGCTGTGTCTACATGGGTCGCGCCCCCACAATCCAAGGATGTGTAGGGTAGGTCGATTGGCCAAGCTAAATCGCCCCTTAATTGGAAAAAAAATGAATTGGGTACTCTATTTTTATAAAAAAGTTATAAATATTGTAAATAATTGTGGCCCAGCACTGATCTCTGTGGCACTCCACTACTTACAGATTGCCATCCAGAAAATTCCCCTCTTCAGTCCTCGATCAGTTAGCCAATCCTCTATCCATGCTAATATGTTACCCCAACACCATGGGCTCTTATCTTATGAAGTAGCCTTTTATGCTGTGCCTTATGAAATGTTTTTTTTAAAATCCAAGTACATTACATATACTGGCTCCCCTTTATCTATTCTGCTCATCACCACTTCAAAGAATCCTAATAAATTGGTCAGGCATGATTTTCTCTTCATGAAGCCATGCTGACTCTACTGGATTATATTATGGATTTCTAAATGCTCTGCTATTACATCCTTTATAATGGATTCTAACAGTTTCCAAATGACAGATGTTAAGCTAACTGACCTATAGTAACCCCTTTTTTGTCTCTCTCCCTTTTTGAATAAGGGTGTTAAGTTGTCAATTTTCCAGTCTTCTGCAACTTTTCCAGACTTTAAGGATTCTTGGAAGTTACTACCAGTGCATCCTCTATCTCCGTATCTACTTCCTTTAATATCCTGGGATGCAACCTATCAGGTCCAGGGGACCTATCAGCCTTCAGCCCCATTAGCTTCCCTAGTACTTTTTCACCAGTGATAGTTATTGTATTTATTTCCTCCCCTTCTTGTCCCTTGCTTATTTAGGACGCGGTTCAACAGAAAAAAATCTATCTGGTTTTGGATGCGTTTAGTGTTTCTCAGTGGCTGCAGCTCAGAGGA
The DNA here is from genome assembly GCF_047496885.1 of Scyliorhinus torazame. Classification (NCBI taxonomy): domain Eukaryota; kingdom Metazoa; phylum Chordata; class Chondrichthyes; order Carcharhiniformes; family Scyliorhinidae; genus Scyliorhinus; species Scyliorhinus torazame. Next base: position 298,562,350 of record NC_092713.1, on the reverse strand, counting down.
ACATCCCGCTATTCAAAGGCATTTTGGAATTTGTTTGGCCTCAGGGGTTTCTCTCCGCCGAAGCCGCACTTGACTCATTTCCTGCTGGCAAGATCAGCAGGAAAGGCTCCCCGCAGATCGGGCCTCCATTTTGTCTGACTGACCCGATTCTCATTCCCCCTTTTCAGCCCACCCCCATTTACAACTGCCCCCCAACCTCAGGGAGGCTCCCAGAAACACCCCCTCTTCCCCCTCAACCTGGGAAGGCCCCTGGCCAAGGTGGCACTGCCAGGGTGACCGGCTGGCACTACCAAGGTGCTAACCTGGCAGTGCCAAGGGTGCCAGAGGGAATTTCAGGGTACCACCCTGTCCCTAACCATCCGTGGGTCTCCAATTGCCTGGGAGATTCCCATTACGACTGGTTCACGTTTGTGGAAACCAGTAATAAACGGTAGAGAAAATGCTGGAAAATCTCAGCAGTTTTGGCAGCATCTGTTGGGAGAGAAAAGAGCTAACGTTTCGAGTCCAGGTGACCCTTTGTTTTTCTCTACCTACTGATGCTGCTAGCCCTCCTGAGATTTTCCAGTGTTTTCTCTTTGATTTCAGATTCCAGCATCCGCAGTAATTTGCTTTTATCCAGGAATAACAGCGCCCTGGCGAGGTCTCCTCGGTGCAGCTGTTAGGGCCCGGGCCCCGGGAGAATCCCACGAGCACTTGCTTAAATGAATCATTAATATGCATATCTGGATCACGCCCAGTGAGGGTGAGATTCACAATTGCAACGTCTCGCGAGGTTTCGTTAAATCTCGTGAGATGTTTTTAATGTCACGAGATCGGGCACGAGGAGGCCGTTAAATCACACCCTTAGTATTTTCGTAATATTATTAGTGTCTTCTACAATGAATATTGCACTAAGTATTTATTTAACTCCTCTGCCATTTCCTGATTCCGCATTATTATTATATCCTCAGTCTCATTCTCTAAGTGGCGTCTGCTCACTTTGGCCTCTCGCTTCCATTTTTAAATATTTAAAGAAGCTCTTGCTGTCCATTTTTATATTACTTGTGAGTTAACCCTCAGAGTTTATCTACTCTCTCTTTATTTTGTTAAGGTCACCTTTTGTTAATTTTTAAAACTTTCCCAATCCTCTGGCTCCCCACTGGTTTTTGCCACATTGCATGGGCTGGATTCTCCGCACTCCGACGCCGAAATCGCGGCCGGCTCCGGTTCGGCGATTTTCCGGGAACCAAAAATCGGCGACACCGGGGAGTCAGCCTCGCCGCCGGGGGGCCATTGCCAGAGGCCCGCTCAGCAATCCTCCGCCCCCGGCCGGCCGAGTTTCCGGCGGAGTGGAACAAACCTGCTATTGCCGGTCGGGATGCTCGCGTGGCGGCTGTGGACTCAGTCCTGGTCGGGGGCAGTCGGATCGGAAGCCTGGGGGGGCCTTATCGGCGGCTGGGGAATTAATGTGCGGGGTTTGAGGGTCGGGCGCGTGGCCGATTGGGGTGTCTCCTTTGTGGGTGTTCCTCCGCGGTCCGAGCCGAGTCTGCCATGGAGCATGGCGCGGCCCCTGGAGGCCGCCGCCGTGTGCACGCGGGGCCTCTGACCCGGAAGTGCGGGGGTCCGTATCTGCAGCAAAAGCTGCGAGATTCACTCTGGGTCCCTTCTAGCCCTCTACAGGGCTATGAATGCATTTCACTTTTTTGCAGGATTTTCAGGAGTAAAACTCCACCGTTTTGTCGCCGGCATGGGGACATAGTCTCAATAATGGAGAATCCAGCCCCATGTCTTTTATTTCAGTTTAATATTATCCTTGGTTAACCATGGGTGATTTATCCCCTTCTTGGAATCCTTCTTTCTCACTGGGATATATCTTAGTTGTTAGTCATGAACTGTTTTCATAAATGTCCGTTATTGCTGATCAACGTCTTTCCTGCTAAACTCCTTTCCCAGTCCATTCCTGCCAATTCAGCCCTCATTTATTTGTAATTCCCCTTATTTTAGTTTAACACACTTGTTTCTGACCCAGGTTTCTCACTCTCAAACTGAATGCTAAATTCCACCAAGTAATAGTCACTGTTTTCCAGGGGATATTTATTCTGATTTTTTTTTCTTCAACCTGCTTCATTTTACATTACCAGATCCAAATACAGCCTGATTGGATCCACAACATATTATTTGTGGAAACTGTCCCAAATGCACTCTATGAATTCTTCCTCATGGCTGCCTTTGGCAATTTGATTTTCCCAATCTACATGAAGGTAATCGGAGTAAATGGAAATGTGGAACTTGAAATACAAACAAACAGACCAACCATAACATTATCGAATGGCCTAACACTCCTCCTCTTTCATATATCCTTTTGTATGTCTGATTTGGCCTTAGTTGGAGTACTGTGAAATGTTCTGGACACTAGGGGCGAGATTCTCTGATCCTAAGCTAAGTGTTGACATCGTCGTAAACGCTATCGTGTTTTACGATCGCGTCAACAGGCCCCCAGGAGCAGCGATCCTGAGCCTTAGAGGAGGCCAGCACGGCACTGGAGCGACCCACGCCACTCCAGTTGCCGATACCGGTGTCAAATGGGCGCCGTGGGTCTGCGCATGTGCGATGCGACCGGCGCAAATGCGTGCATGTGCACTGTGACCGGTGCGAATACGCGCATGCGCGGCAGCTCCCTTCTTCGCACTGGTGCTGCGCAACATGCGTAGGGCTACAGGGGCTGGCGCGGAGCAAAAGGGGCCCCCACCACAAGAGGCCGGCCCGCCGATCAGTAGGCCCCGATCGCGGGCCAGGCCTCGGTGGAGCCCCCCCTGGGGTCGGACCCCCCTCCCCCAGGCCGCCCCCCGCAGGATTGCTGCTGAGGTCCCGCAGGGTAAGACTAGATGTGAACGGCGCTGGCGGGACTCGGGTTTTTATGGGCGGCCATCCCGGGCGGAGAATCGCCGGGGGGGGGGCGCGTAGAGCAGCCCCCGTCTGGCGCCACGCCGACCACGCCGGCGCCAATGGCGCCGATTCTCCGCTCACCGGAGAATCGGCGGACCGGCGTCGGGGCGGTGTCGCGCGATTCGTGCCAGGCCCGGCGATTCCCTGACCCGGCGTGGGCTGAGAGAATCCCGCCCTAGGTTTCAGAAAAGAATTAAAGGCCGTAAAACAGGCACAGAGAAGATTTACCAGGATGTTACTCAGGATGAGGGATTTCAGTTGCGAGGAGAGGTCAGAAAAGCTGGGACTGTTCGTACTTTCTATATACTGAGCAGAAGTTGCCTAATTGATGGCCTACACAATGATGGGGGACGTCAATGGTGATGATGGAGAAAATCTATTCCCTCTGGTGACTGGTCCGATAATCAGAGATAATCACTGATTTTAAATAATCGGCAAATCTCTAGAAGGGAGATGAGGGGCAATCTTTTAGCTCAGTGTTGCGGGGATCAGGAGTGCTCCAGTTGAAAAGGTAGGGCAAGCCCATTCCTTAAATAATTGTTGCACATATACCTGAAGATAAGGGAATGGCGGGGTTACCGAGGCAGCACAGACAACAACTGAGTGGCCTTCTTTGATGCTGACAATTTCTATGTCTTTGCAGGAAGAGTGCAAATCTGACACACAGAGTGAAATGAAATGAAATTCGCTTATTGTCACAAGTAGGCTTCAAATGAAGTTACTGTGAAAAGCCCCTAGTCGCCACATTCCGGCACCTGTTCGGGGAGGCTGGTACGGGAATTGAACCGTGCTGCTAGTCTGCCTTGGTCTGCTTTAAAAGCCAGCGATTTAGCCCAGTGTGCTAAACCAGGCCCTGTTCGGGGAGGCTGGTACAGGAATTGAGCCATGCTGCTGGCCTGCCTCGGCCTGCTTTAAAAGCCAGAAGCTGGAGCTGGAGCGACAGCGGATATTTCAATCGGTGACCAAAGCTTGACCAAAGAAAGAGGATTTAAAGGATGTCTGAAAGGAAGTGCGGCAGTGAGGGTTAGAGAGGGAATTCCATAGTTTAGAACCTGAAGGAATAATCACCACTGGCAGAGAGTTGGAAATCAGCGATCCCGCAGGCGGCAGAATTGAAATTGTGCAGAGTTCTCAGAGGGTTGCAGATCTGGAGGAAGTAACATAGAATCATAAAATGTACAGTGCAGAAGGAGGCCATTCGGCCCATCGAGCACCGGCTCTTGGGACGAGCACCCTACCCAAGCCCACACCTCCACCCTATCCCCATAACCCAGTAACCCTACCCAATACTAAGGGCAATTTTAGACACTAAGGGCAATTCAGCATAGCCAATCCACCTAACCTGCACATCTTTGGACTGTGGGAGGAAACCGGAGCACCCGGAGGAAACCCACGCACACACGGGGAGAAGGTGCAGACAAACAGAGAGAGAGAGAGAAAATTCAGGCCATGGGTGGATTCAAAAATACAGATAATTTGAAAATGGAGCCAACCCATCAGTTCAACGGGACTTGGTGCGAGTGAGGATAGAGGCAGCAGGGTGGGCTTGAATTCACAGGGGATGCGAGGTCAGCTGAAAGAGTACTGAAACTTTGGAAGCTGGAGCTAAGAAATGCATGGATGTCTCAGGAGCAGGTGGGTTGGGCTGGGGTGGAAGTGGACGATGTTACAGCAGTTGGACTAGGCAGCCTCGGTGATGGAAGCGCTTAGCTCAGATTCAAACAGCACACAAAGGCTGCACACAGTCTGTTTCAATCTCTTACAGGGAGTGGAAAGGATTCAGGTGCTTGGGGATGAACGCAACGGATTCCGATGCTTGGAAATATAAAGAATGAAATGATAGCAACCGGAAGAAATGGTTTGGATCTTTCTGATATTTAATTGGACAGGCGTGATCGCAAGAAAAAAGGGTTATTTCAGTTTTATTTAAATTGAAATGACAGATTCATGTGCTCTGTAATACAATATCATCTATCTAATATCATAAACAACAGGGTGTTGCAGATCCCAATGTAACAGATCTCACTGCAGCCAGTATTGTGATGGTTCAACAATAATGTATAAGTGACATTTCACATTCAATCAGCGTATCTGACATTACATTACAACAGCAAATCAGAAATCTGGGGCGGGATTCTCCAGCCCCCACCGGGCCGGAGAATCGCCGGGGGGTGGCGTGAATTCCGCCCCGCCACCCTGACGCCGGCTGCCGAATTCTCCGGCGCCGGTTTTCTGGCAGGGCGGCCCCGGCGTTTCTCCATTCCGCGATGGGACGAGCAGCCGCCCGTTTTCGGCCAGTCCCGCCGGCGTAAATTACACAAGGTTCTTACTGGCGGGACCTGGCTCTGTGGGCGGCCTGCGGAGTCCTCGGGGGGGGGGGGGGGGGGTGGTGCGGGGGGATCTGGCCCCTGGGGGGGTCCCTCACGGTGGCCTGGCCCGCGATCGGGCCCCACTGATCTGCGGTTGGGCATGTGCCGTAGGGGCACTCTTTCCCTCCGTGCCGGCCACTGTAAAGCTCCGCCATAACCGGCACGGAGGAGAAACCCCCTGCGCATGTGCAGGAATCACGGCAGTGGTTCTGGGAACGCGCTGGCCCTCCTGCGCATGCACCAACTCGTGCTGGCCGGCGGAGGCCCTTCGGTGCCGGTTGGCGCGGTGCCAATCACTCCAGTGCCGGCCCAGCCCCCAAAGGTGCGGAGAGTTCCACACCTTCCGGGTGGCCCACCACCAGAGTGGTTTACGCCACTCTTTGGCGCCTTTACGGCCCACCTGCCAGATACCGGAGAATCCCGCCCCTGATATCACAGTAGAAACCGGAGCACACGGAGGAAACCCACGCAGACACGGGGAGAATGGGCAAGCTCGACACAAACAGTCACCCAAGGCTGGAATTAAACCTGAGTCCGTGGTGCTGGGAGGCAATAGTGCTAACCACTGTGCCACTGTGCAGCCCTTGTATTGGATATCACACCCAGGCGATGTGGGAGCCAGTTTAGCTCAGTGGGGTAGACAGTTGATTTGTGATGCAGAGCGAGGCCAGCAGCGCAGGTTCAATTCCTGCTGAGTTATCCATGAAGGCCCCACCTTCTTAGCCTTGCCTCTCGCCCGAGGTGTGGTGATCCTCAGGTTAAATCACCACCAGTCAGCTCTCCCCCTCACCTGGGACTGTGGCGACTTCATCTTTTACCTATAACAGACCTCACTGCATCTGACATCAGAGGATAGAATATTATCCAGCGGTTACCAGGTCAACCTGAATTCCCTCATTGGTAGAAACACAACAGGCGATATTTAGCTGACTGACCTCTCCGGCTGCAATTAGAAAACCTACAAATATGAGTTGCAAAGCGGAAAGGATAGAAAATATGAGGCCACACAAAACAATCTGCAACAAACCAAACGGTAAGTATCCGAGGGGGACATTTGTTTAGTAGAAGACTCCACTCGAGCCACTTTCTTCCCACTTCTGGTGCTTTGAAAATGAATTTATTGGCGAGTGATACAAGCCTGAGCTACGGGCCTCTCAGCCGTCACTTCCCAACACTGCAGCCATCAATTGTTCTGCAGTCAGCTGGGAGACAGCGTTTCCACATCTGCCTCTTACGCAGCACCGGCTGCTGATTTAGTAGAGTTTCCAGGCTTGGAATGTAAACCATTTTCCTCAGGAATTCATAAGCAAGACATAAAAAAGGGATTTTGCCAAGTGAGGGGACAGCCTGTTATAAACCTCATGCCTGATCTCCAACTCACAGATGCTGGAAGATCCCAAATGATTGGAGGTTGTGCATTTTTACAAACTATGTAATCTGCAGCTATAGATCTCAAGTGGCATGTTTGAAGTTGGAAAATGGTTTATTTATATTATAATATATTACAGATTGAGAGGACGGTTGGCAAGTAACTGAAATTCAAACGGGAGATTATATATAGGGACTCTAAGTGGCAATAACTTGAAATCCTTTAGCTTGTATGTATCGCTCTGGAGTGATTGTCACTGAAAGGACTTAATGCATCAAAACCAAGAGGTCAATAAAAAGTTTAAATAAGGAAGGTCAAAGCCCAGAAACAGGTGCCTTGGTAGGAATGGAAGTAAACTTTGGTTAAACGTCTCTTGCCGTGTCATGTGATAACCTTTCTGCAAGGTCACTGCGATCATTTCTAAGGTAGGAAGAATGTTCTTCAGTTGGATGGGTTGCATCTCAGCCGATCTGTGACCCAAGTCTTTATGAGAAGGATAATGAGGATTGTGGGGAGGTTTCAACAAATTTGGGAGGAGGATCAAACATTGGAAGGACCATCAGGACATAAGGAGGCAGAAGGTGTCTATGTGGCCACTTGAGCCTGCAGTACTGTTGAAAATGCTGGCCCATGTACCGCTTTCCTGTCCGATTGCTATATCCCTTGATTCTCTTCGAGTTCATCAATCTCAGACTCGAATATACTCAGTGATTCAGCACCTACCTCTCTGGGTGGAGAATGCCAAAGATTCACAAGACCCAAGTGAAGACATTTCTCCACATCTTAGTCCTAAATTGTTGACCCCTCAACCTTAGAAACAATGTGCACAGAGAATTGGGAGAGACGAAAAGCACTGGAGTCAAGAATAATTCAGAAATAGGAGGGATCAGGCAGGGGGCAAATATGAAGTGGTCTTTGGAGTGCATGTGTGTAAATGCACAGACTGGTGAGCAAGGGTGGTGAGCTGCAGAAAAAGTTGCCAGAAGGGACTATAATAGAGTATCAATAACAGAACCTGGTTCAAAGAAGAGGATATTCCCGGTCATAATATTATTCAGGGAAGATGGGAGCAAAGTAAAAAGAGACAGAGGATGCTCAAAGATACTGTTAAGAGTACTGGAGGCGTATGACCTCATTCAGGAGTCAAAGGCCAGGATTTGCGACCCCCCACCCACTCCCCTCAGCATGTTTTCTGATGGAGGAGGCATTGACCACCAGTGGGATCTTTCAGTCCTGCTGAAATCAATGGCCTTTTACGCTGTTCGCCAGCAGGGAACCCACAGCAGGGGATTGCTTTCGCCAGGGCCGTAAGATCCCGCCGCTAGATAGAGCTAGAAAATCCTGGCCAGAATCTTTTTGATTAGAATTAAGATCCGGGGGCAGCATGGTGGCACAGCGGTCAGCACAGCTGCCTCACGACGCCGAGGTCCCAGGTTCGATCCCGGCTTTGGGTCACTGTCCGTGTGGAGTTTGTACATTTTCCCCGTGTTCGCGTGGGTCTCACCCCCACAACCCAAAGATGTGCAGTATAAGTGGACTGGCCACGCAAAATTGCCCGTTAATTGGAAAAAATTAATTGGGTACTCTAAATTTATTTTAAAAAAGAATTAAGATACAATAGTGCGTGTTATTAACTGTTGATCACCAAATTATGGGAAGGAGATAAAGGAGCACATTTGCAAACAAATTATAGAAAGATGCAAGAGCTATTAACAATTATCCTAATGTTGACGGGGATAGTAACAGTTTAAAGGACAAAGAGCGATAAACTCCTGTAATGTATGAAGAAAACTTCCTTGATCAGTCTGTTCCCAACTCAATAAGAAAGGAAGCAGTGCTGGAGATATCTCTGGAGACTAAAGTGGGAACAAGTAGAGCATATTTCAGTGGGCAGGAGGGGTGGGGTGGGAAGAGTGATCATAATGCCATCAGGTTGGGTATGGTCATGCAAAAGAAGAAGAAACAATCCTATAAATATTTCACAGTTGAAAGGTTAATTTCAATGACTTGAAAATTGATCTGGCCCATCTGGGCTGGAATCAAAAACTGTCAGGTAAAATAATCATTTGATGGAAACCAGGAGGTGGTGTGGATACAGACTAGACATATTCCCGTTTGGGGGAAAGGAAGGACATTTAAAACTCGAGCTTCCTGAATGACAAACAGCTTACAAATTAAAATGCAACAGAACAACAAAGTATCAGACAAACAATTACTAATTATTAATACTAATACAAATATTGATACTAAGAATACTTGGAATAATGGTTCACATTGGCGAGCCTAGTTGAAAATACAACGGAAATCTATAATCAGAATAAGAGGGGAAAAATAAAGATTCGAAGAGTAAACGCAGCTAACATAAAAGAGAACCCAACCATCTTTTATAACCACATGATTAGTAAAAGGGTAGTCAAAGTGAGGGTGGGGTCGATTGGGACAAAAATTAAATCTTGGGGGAGTAGGGGCTGAGGTACTAATTTTACATCTGTCTTTGCTGGAAAGGAACACGATGGCAAAATAACAGAAAAAAAGGAGACAGAAGGAATAATGGTTAGGACAAAAATAGATAAAGATGTACATAAAATGGTTTTTAGTTTGCAAAGTAGAAATGTTACCCTGTCCCAAAGCGCTGTATCCAAAGTTACTGAGGGACTTAAGGGTGGAAATTGCACAATCTTCCAATCCTCCTCAGATACGGGGAAGGACTGGCAAATGGTAAATAATAACATTGTAAAGAAAGTCAACCAAACTGTCATGTTATTGCCTTTAGTGGCAATAATCTGGGGCAAACTTTATGGGCATTGGACAATGTATGGGCTGATTAAGGTAAGACAATATGAGCTAGTAAAAGGCAAAACATGCTCGAATAACTTGAGTTTTCAGATGTAAAAAGGGAAGGCTTGATGTGGGGAGTACGGATGATATTATTTACATGGGCCAGAGCTTTTAGGATGGCGGGATTTCCTTCTCGCCATCTGAGTCAGTGGAGAACATATCCCTGCCGATACTGCCAAACTTGCAGCCATTTAACCCTCCAACAAGTGTTACTTATCTGGAGGCAGGACCTCTGCCCCTCACTTGGGAGGAAGTCCCACCTCTGAGACCTACCAGCCAATCTGATTGGCCAGCAGTTATCTAGTCCCTGCAGCACCAGAGGCTGGATTGGACAGAACTGGGACAGCCTGCATTTCCCAGAGTCTATCTCGGGATTCCAGGACCAGGTAAGCTTTGGGGGCCTCACGGTAGGCTGCGGAGGTGAGGTTTGGGTGGGGTAGCACAATGGAAGTAAGACTTTCAGTGGCCAGTCCTTTTGGAGGGGGAGGGGGAGGGGGGCATGCCCAATGTTGAACGGAGGAGCCACTCACTCAGCCGCTCACCCCCCCACCGCCAGCCTTCCCACCCAAGGACTGTGCAGGGTTACTCATTTGGGCTTCCTCCTCTGCCTCTGCACTCCTCCCACCAATCTGACACAGAACATAGAATATACAGTGCAGAAGGAGGCCATTCGGTCCATTGGGTCTGCACCGACCCACTTAAGCCCTCACTTCCACCCTACCCCCGTAACCCAATAACCCCTCCTAACCTTTTTGGACACTAAGGGCAGTTTAACATGTCCCATCCACCTAACCTGCACGTCTATGGACTGTGGGAGGAAACCGGAGCATCTGGAGGAAACCCACACGGACACGGGAAGAAAATGCAGACTCCTCACAGACAGTGACCCAGCGGGGAATCAAACCTGGGACTCTGGCGCTGTGAAGCCACAGTGCTAACCACTGTGCTACTGTGCTGCCCACAATTGAGACTGGGTGGGAAACGACCCTTAAGTGGCCACGAATTGCCCACTCAGTGGCAAGAGTGGGCGGACTGGCCTAGGCCTCATCCAGGGTGGGTACCCTAAGCCCAACAAAGCTGGTGGCCGGGGAATGTTAAATTCTGCTCAAGGACTTTCAAAAGACATTTGACACAGTACCAGCAGATAACCTGGTTTGCAAACTTCAAAATATTGTCACTTATTTTACTAAATTTAAGAATGCAAGAAATAGGAGCTGGTGTAGGCCTTTGGCCCCTCAGGCTGGATCACCCCACTTGTGCCCACTGTGACATTGTGCTACTTAGTTTACATTGTTTTGTCTCATTCTTCAATCCAGAATGCATCACTTTGCATCTCTCTGAATTAAATTTTATCCTCCACATGTTTCTCTATTTCATCAGTCTGTCCGAGTCTTCCTGAAGTGTTTACTATCGACCTGTTTACTACACTTCTGAGCTTCATGTCATATGTAAACTTTGACATTGCTCTGTGTATACATAAATCAAGACCATTAATATATATCAAACGAGCAGCAGTCCTCACACTGGGAAACACCATCCGATACTTCCCTTCAGTCTGAAACGCAAACATTTTCCACTGCTCCCCACCTTCTGTCCCAATTTCACAACTAACTGTCCCTTTATTCCATGGACTTCAAACAAAGAACAAAGAACAAAGAAATGTACAGCACAGGAACAGGCCCTTCGGCCCTCCAAGCCCGTGCCGACCATGCTGCCCGACTAAACTACAATCTTCCACACTTCCTGGGTCCGTATCCCTCTATTCCCATCCTATTCATGTATTTGTCAAGATGCCCCTTAAATGTTACTATCGTCCCTGCTTCCACCACCTCCTCCGATAGCGAGTTCCAGGCACCCACTACCCTCTGCGTAAAAAACTTGCCTCGTACATCTACTCTAAACCTTGCCCCTCTCACCTTAAACCTATGCCCCCTAGTAATTGACCCCTCTACCCTGGGGAAAAGCCTCTGACTATCCACTCTGTCTATGCCCCTCATAATTTTGTAGACCTCTATCAGGTCGCCCCTCAACCTCCTTCGTTCCAGTGAGAACAAACCGAGTTTATTCAACCGCTCCTCATAGCTAATGCCCTCCATACCAGGCAACATTCTGGTAAATCTCTTCTGCACCCCCTCTAAAGCCTCCATATCCTTCTGGTAGTGTGGCGACCAGAATTGAACTCTATACTCCAAGTGTGGCCTAACTAAGGTTCTATACAGCTGCAACATGACTTGCCAATTCTTATACTCAATGCCCCGGCCAATGAAGGGAAGCATGCCGTATGCCTTCTTGACTACCTTCTCCACCTGTGTTGCCCCTTTCAGTGACCTGTGGACCTGTACTCCTAGATCTCTTTGACTTTCAATACTCTTGAGGGTTCTACCATTCACTGTATATTCCCTACCTGCATTAGACCTTCCAAAATGCATTACCTCACATTTGTAATGCATTACCTCACATTTGTAATGCATTACCTCACATTTGTAATGCATTACCTCACATTTGTAATGCATTACCTCACATTTGTAATGCATTACCTAGCATTTGTAATGCATTACCTCACATTTCGAATCGCAGTGTGACATTGATGGTCTTGTTGGAGACGAACAGATGACAAGATCGTAGTGCAAAAAGAACAAAGAACAAAGAAAATCACAGCACAGGAACAGGACCTTCGGCCCTCCCAGCCTGCGCCGATCCAGATCTTTTATCTAAAGCTGTCTTCTATTTTCCAAGAATCTACTTCCCTCTGTTCCCCGCCCGTTCATATATCTGTCTAGATGCATCTTAAATGATGCTATCGTGCCTGCCTCTACCACCTTCGCTGGCAAAGCGTTCCAGGCACCTACCACCCTCTGCGTAAAAAACTTTCCACGCACATCTCCCTTAAACTTTCCCCCTCTCACCTTCAAATCATGACCCCTTGTAATTGACACCCCCACTCTTGGAAAAAGCTTGTTGCTATCCACCCTGTCCATACCTCTCATAATTTTGTTGACCGCAATCAGGTCCCCCTCAACCTTCGTCTTTCCAACGAAAACAATCCTAATCTACTCAACCTTTCTTCATAGCTAGCACCCTCCATACCAGGCAACATCCTGGTGAACCTCCTCTGCACCCTCCCTAAAGCATCCACATCCTTCTGGTAATGTGGTGTCGCCACCTGGGTTGGCCACTTCCCGACTTAAAATGGAGATCCACAAAGAATGCAGGGAAATTCAGTCAAGCCAGGAAAAACAAGCAGGTGCAAAGTTTCCTGTGTATTAGAACTTGCAGAAACCCAGACTGCATAGTATCTGCATATTAATGAGCGATCCCCGGGAACAATTGGAAACATTTAAGGTAAATAAGGCCAAGCCAGACTCCTCGGCGCCAGCAGGAGCCAAGACAAAGGAAGGCCAACGGACACTTAGGAACCGCCCAGCGATCAGGGAACAGCTCCAGTATTGGAGAAATCGATCCAAGTGATCAGAACTTAGTCCAATCACTTGGAACCAGGTACGGGGTCCGCTCAAAGGGGCGGGAAGACCCTGGGGACTATAAAATAGAGTCCCCAAGTTCAATTCGTCCTTCTTGGCAGGGTCACTCAGCAGCTCGAAACAACCCTTGACAGTGACCTGCCTAGCAGCTGCACCAACCAAGTAAGTCTCCAGTCAACGCACGCTACGAGATAGGCGCTCCTAGCTACCAGTCTATACCAGCTTTGAAGCCTGCAGACTCGTCCATTTTTTTCCTTCATTCATAAGGGATACACAGTAGAACATAGAACATAGAACATAGAACAGTACAGCACAGAACAGGCCCTTCGGCCCTCGATGTTGTGCCGAGCATTGTCCAAAACCAAGATCAAGCTATCCCACTCCCTGTCATTCTGGTGCACGCCATGTGCCTATCCAATAACCGCTTGAAAGTTCCTAAAGTGTCCGACTCCACTATCACAGCAGGCAGTCCATTCCACACCCTAACCATTCTCTGAGTAAAGAACCTACCTCAGACATCCCTCCTATATCTCCCACCCTGAATCTTATAGTTATGCCCCCTTGTGACAGCCACATCCACCCGAGGAAATAGTCTCTGAACGTCCACTCTATCTATCCCCCTCATTATCTTATAAACCTCTATTAAGTCGCCTCTCATCCTCCTCCGCTCCAAAGAGAAAAGCCCTAGCTCCCTCAACCTTTCCTCATAACACCTATCCTGCAAACCAGGCAGCATCCTGGTAAATCTCCTTTGCACCCTTTCCAATGCTTCCACATCCTTCCTATAATGAGGTGACCAGAACTGCACACAATACTCCAAATGTGGTCTCACCAGGGTCATGTATAGTTGCAGCATAACCCCACGGCTCTTAAACTAAAGCCCCCTGTTAATAAACGCTAACACACCAAATGTCTTCTTCACTGCTCTATCCACTTGAGTGGCAACCTTCAGAGATCTGTGGACATGAACCCCAAGATCACTCTGTTCCTCCACATTCCTCAGAACCCTGCCATTGACCCTGTAATCCGCATTCAAATTTTTTCTCCCAAAATGAATCATCTCGCACTTATCAGGGTTAAACTCCATCTGCCATTTTTAGGCCCAGCTCTGCATCCTATCAATGTCTCTTTGCAGCCTACAACAGCCCTCCACCTCATCCACTACTCCACCAATCTTGGTGTCATCAGCAAATTTACTGACCCACCCTTCAGCACCCTCCTCCAAGTCATTGATAAAAATCACAAACAGCAGAGGACCCAGCACTGATCCCTGTGGTACACCGCTGGTAACAGTTCTCCAGTCTGAAAACTTTCCATCCACCACCACCCTCTGTCTTCTATGTGAGAGCCAGTTACTTATCCAATTGGCCAAATTTCCCTCTATCCCACATCTCCTTACTTTCTTCATGAGCCGACCATGGGGAACCTTATCAAACGCCTTACTAAAGTCCATGTATACAACATCCACTGCTCTACATTCATCTCCACACTTAGTTACCTCCTCAAAGAATTCAATCAAATTTGTGAGGCAAGACCTACCCTTCACGAATCCGTGTTGACTATCCCGGATTAAGCTGCATCTTTCCAAATGGTCATAAATCCTATCCTTCAGGACCGTTTCCATTATCTTCCCGACCACCGAAGTAAGACTAACTGGCCTATAATTACCAGGGTCATTAGTATTTCCTTTCTTGAACAGAGGAACAACATTCGCCACTCTCCAGTCCTCTGGCACTATCCCCGTGGACAGCGAGGACCCAAAGATCAAAGCCAAAGGCTCTGCAATCTCATCCCTTGCCACCCAAAGAATCCTCGGGTATATCCCATCTGGCCCAGGGGACTTGTCGACCCTCAGGTTTTTCAAAATTGCTAATACATCCTTCCTCAGAACATCTACTTCCTCCAGCCTACCCGCCTGAATCACACTCTCATCCTCAAAAACATGGCCCCTCTCTTTTGTGAACACTGAAGAAAAGTATTCATTCAATGCCTCTCCTATTTCTTCTGACTCCATGCACAAGTTCCCACTACTGTCCTTGACCGGCCCTACCCTCACCCTGGTCATTCTTTTATTTCTCATATAAGAGTAAAAAGCCTTGGGTTTTCCTTGATCCGACCTGCCAAGGACTTCTCAAGCCCCCTCCTAGCTCTCCTAAGCCCCTTTTTCAGCTCATTCCTTGCTACCTTGTAACCCTCAAGCGACCCTACTGAACCTTGTTTTCTCATCCTTACATACTCTTCCTTTTTCCTCTTGACAAGACATTCAACCTCTTTTGTGAACCATGGTTCCCTCGCACGGCCATTTCCTCCCTGCCTGACAGGGACATGCCTGTCAAGGATACGCAGTATTTGTTCCTTGAACAAGCTCCACTTTTCATTTGTGCCTTTCCCTGACAGTTTCTGTTCCCACCTTATGCTCCCTAATTCTTGCCTAAAGACATCATAATTACCTCTCCCCCAATTATAAACCTTGCCCTGTCGTATGGCCCTATCCCTCTCCATTGCAATAGTGAAAGACACCGAATTGTGGTCACTATCTCCAAAGTGCTCTCCCACAAACAAATCTAACACTTGGCCCGGTTCATTAACCAGTACCAAATCCAATGTGGCCCCCCCTCTTGTCGGCCTATCCACATATTGTGTCAGGAAACCCTCCTGCACACACTGTACAAAAACTGCCCCATCCGAACTGTTCGACCTCTAGAGGTTCCAATCAATATTTGGAAAGTTAAAGTCATCCATGACAACTACCCTGAGACCTCCACACTTATCCATAATCTGTATTGCAATTTCTTCCTCCACATCTCCATTACTCTTTGGGGGCCTATAGAAAACTCCTAACAATGTGACCGCTCCTGTCCTATTTCTAACTTCGGCCCATATTACCTCAGTAGGCAGATCCCCTTCAAACTGCCTTTCTGCAGCCGTTAAACTATCCTTGATTAACCATGCTACTCCTCCACCTCTTTTACCACCTTCCCTACTCTTACTGAAATATCTATACCCCAGAACTTCCAACAACCATTCCTGTCCCGGTTCTAACCATGTCTCCGTGATGGCCACAACATCGTAGTCCCAAGTACCAATCCACACTCCAAGTTCACCTACCTTATTCCGGACGCTCCTTGCATTGAAGTAGACACACTTCAACCCACCTTTCTGTCTGCCGGTACTGGGAACTAAGGATACAGGTCCGAACTGTTTTTTTGAGGAGGATGTGGGTGTTGTTTGCATTTAGTGTCCATCCCTAATTGAACTGAATGGCCAATGGATTTTAAGAGTCAATCACATTGCTGTGAATTTGGAGTCATATATAGGCCAGGTAAGGATCATTAAAGTGCGCCCCGCCCAGCGCTGCAGCCGAACGCACTGAGGCAACTTGTTGGAGGTCTTGGGGTTCTCCCCCCGACAGTCATTGCGGGCAGATTCCCCTTCCACCCCCCCCCCCCCATTCAATGTCAGCTCTTCCCCCATTCCCACCACACATATACACCTCCCCCCCTTGGGTCTCCCACTAAGGTCCTGCCCTGGCACTGCGCCCTGACACAGGTTAACACTGCCAGGTTGGCATTTCCAAGTTCTGGCAGAGCCAACCTGGCAGTGCCAACCTATATCAGGGGGATTTGCCGAGTCCTTCCACCCCCTCAAGGGCTATACTTTCCTCTGCGCCCCTGGAGGGATCCCTCGACTGCCTCATGCCTGGCGTCACTTGGTGTAAAGGACACCAGCTCTGGGTCAAGATTGTGTGAGGGGGAAGGTCTGAAGAGAAAGCTCGCTAATGACGTGCTAATGAGGTTCCTGGGCTCACATAGCGGGATCCGCATGACTAGACTGGCCATGGGAGGAAAGATGCCAAAAGCCAATCCCACCGGACAGAATCATGGTTTTTGCTTCTTTCTGGATTTTGAGCCTGTGCCGATTTTCTTACGGACAGAGAGGGCTCAAAATCACCCGCACAGTTTTCCATTTTCATTTATCCACCTCTTCTGGACATTTTGACACACAAAAGCCTACATTCCCAGGAGGGAAGACAAGGAGAAAAAAGATGATGAGACCAATGGACCCACAACTGCTCACATTGCTGCTCAAGTTGCCAAGGAAACTTTTAGCATGCAAGGCTCACAGTGGGTTCTCCAGTGAACCCATGTCACCAGCAGATGTAATGGCCATTCTAGCCTCCCTCCCCTGCCAATGTCACTGACAGAAAGCAGTCCTGCAGGAAGCCCATGTCCATCCCCTCCTCGTGTGTGTTCAAAGGAAACACTTTCAAGGTTCCAGCTCTTCTGCCATCATCACTGAAAATTCATTGCCCATGGTTTGTAACCCTGAGAATGGGACCCTCGCAAAAGGGCAGGAATGACCACCCTAACCATCATCGAGAGCTGGAATTACCCTATTACTCCATCCTATGCAATCCACTTCCCTCAGTCCAGGCAACATGCTAAGATTCCACATGAACCATGCCAAAGATTGTTCAGGAACCTTACACCAAAACATTGCCTGCATTCCCTGTCCGACCTGTCATTCTGCCTCTGAGGGGGTTTAAGGAATTTCAAGAAGACTCAGGAATTGAATGATACCATCACAACATGTGCTTGTGCAAAGGATAATTATTGTTTACCCAATGTCTGAACAGTTTGGGAGTTTTTGGAGGATGAATGCAACAGAAGGAAGTTCATATCATCAGGAATGATATAATGAGTTTTGTCCTTCAATCTGGCCCATTTTAATCCTGCCTGCTGCCCAGCAAAGTGGAAATTATTCAGAATTTCACGCTTAATATCCTTACTTCTGCTATACCCCCTTTCAACATTGCTAATGATTTATCCCCCGTGTCATGTGGATCAATCAACACTCTTTCGTACTTTTTCCTATTCTAAAATATTCAAATCATCTCGTGATTAAAGCACCACAAAGGTCAGGCCTCAAAGGTCATGTCTCCCTGAGTCTGCAGTTAGCATCGAAAAACATGGGTGTACATCTGGTCTTTCTCACATCCAGAGGCTGCAAGTGAGAGACACAGAGAGGCCAGAGAATGGGGGAGACTGGCTGGCTGGTGAATCAGCGGCTCCAGTTTGCCGATTGTATGGGCTGACTGATAGTAATCACTTCAGATTGCTCTCTTCAAAGCCTTGTGCTTCATAGAAGTGTTAACGCTGAGTTAACCAGCAGGGTATTAAATGTACCATGGTCTCTGTTGGCGGAATATTGTGCGACTGGTTGTGAATGTGGCAACCAGTTTTTTAAAAAATGCAACGCCTTCAGACATTTCCCAAATTGCAAAACAGGAAAATTCAGATCAAGCAACGTAGTCACATAGCTGAAGCTAAGTGTTACCCATTCCAGTCTGGGATCATAAATCTGCAGCAATGTGCCCTGGTTGTGGGCAGTAAATTTAGAGTTGGTCCATTTTACACGAGGGTTGCACTGGGGGAAGCTCAGAGCTGAGGAGGATGAACGAGGTTGTGTGACCGGGACTTTAACAGCAACAATGAACCAGATAATTACCATCGCTTGGTTTTTGCAGAATGTGTATATTGCTGGAAAGAGAGACATGTTGGGAAGTACGTCCTAGGTAGCTGAAATCACACTGGCGTTAAAATTCAGACACGGCATTGCTCAATTGTGTGATAGGCAGAATGTCCTTTAAGAAAATTCCACTGGCGTAGCCACTGTGTAGATGCAACGAGTCATTCGTTGTCGTTCAAAGATTTGTGATACTTTGCTATTCCAGGATAATCTAAGGTAGACTGGGCGATTTTCACATCTGAAAGTGACAGCCTTGGGTCCATTTGCAAGTTTGCGCAATACACAGCAAACAATGAGGTGATCAGGATATCCCATGACTCACTGATCAAATTAAACAGCATGTTCCTTCTGTTGTACATAATATGCAGAGTATAGACTGCTATCAACCAGCCTATACTGGGCGAGCCTGCACTTGGCCAACCTGTACTGGGCCAGCCTGCACTCGGCCAGCCTGCACTCGGCCAGCCCGCACTCGCAAAACCCATAACCCATGGCAGCATGGTAGCATAGTGGTTAGCACAATTGCTTCACAGCTCCAGGGTCCCAGGTTCGATTCCCGGCTTGGGTCTCTGTCTGTGCGGAGTCTGCACGTTCTCCCCGTGTGTGCGTGGGTTTCCTCCAGGTGCTCCGGTTTCCTCCCACAGTCCAACGGTGTGCAGGTTAGGTGGATTGGCCATGCTAAATTGCCCTTAGTGTCCAAAATTGCCCTTCGTGTTGGGTGGGGTTCCTGGGTTACGGGGATAGGGTGGCGGTGTGGGCTTGGGTAGGGTGCTCTTTCCAAGAGCCAGTGCAGACTCGATGGGCCGAATGGCCTCCTTCTGCACTGTAAATTCTATGATAACAAAAAGTCTACTTTTAGCTGTGATTCTGCGATTGGACAGCACTTGCTGAACAATCCTGAGTGCGCTACTAACCACACTAACAACTATTTTAAGGTGATCAATTGAGTTCATTTACGCTTGGCAGAAGTGATCATAAACAGGGGCCTAACAAGCTAACATGTGACTGTATCCGCTAGAGTTTTGAACAATGAGTGGTGATCTCATTGAAACTTACAAAATACTTTAACGTTATAGGCAGGGTAGATGTAGGCAAGGTGTTTCCTCTGGTTGGGGAGTCTAGAACCAGAGGGAAAAATTTCAAAATAAGGGGAAAGCCACCTAAGACCGAGATGAGGAGAATTGATTTTACTGACAGGATGGAGAATCTTTGGAATTCTCTACGGCAGAGGGCAATAGAAGCTCAGTCATTGTGGATGTTTAAAGCAGAGGTTGACAGTTTTGTAAATGTGAATGATATGAAGCGATATGGGAATAGTGTAGGGAAAAGGCAAATCTTATTGTTTGGCAAAACAGACTTGATGATCTGAATGGACTAATCCTATGTACCTATGTTCCGTTGGGGCAGCACGGTGGCATGGTGGTTCGCACTACTGCCTCACAGCTCCAGTGTCCCAGGTTCAATTCGAGCCTCGGGTGACTGTCTGTGTGGAGTTTTCACTTTCCCTCCCGTGTCTGCATGGGTTTCCTCCGGGTGCTCCGGTTTCCTCCCACAGTCCAAAGATGTGCAGGTTAGGTGGATTGGCCATGCTAAATTGCCCCTTAGTTTCCAAAAGATTAGGTGGGGTTACTGGGTTACGGGGATAGGATGGAGGCATAGGATGCTCTTTCCAAGGGCTGGTGCAGACCCAATGGGCCGAATGGCCTCCTTCTGCATTGTAAATTCTATGATTCCATGACCCATTTTTTGCAAACAAAAGGAATATTTTCAGGCCTTGCACCTGTTTTGAATTACCCGGAGCTTGGGGAGCCTATAGTTCCCCATTGCCATCTCCATGGCAACATCTTGGCCATTCAGAGTCAACTTGCTAGCCAATCTCCTGCAGTATAAAGCGTTGCAATTGTCAGAAATTTGACACTCTTGTGTTTGTCCTGATAAGTTAAGAAGAAAAGCTTCAGCAACTTGTCTCTCTTTTCAAATAATTAATAACAAAAACTGCGTTACTATTACATGTTGAATAGGGTACATTCTTTCTGCTGGTATAAATTGGTACCAACTCTTTCCTGTTATTTGATGATGGTTTTTAGTAGATGGACAAATGGCGTTAATCGGGAAATAGTTTATATTGGGTGGGATTTTCCTGTCCTGCCGAAAGCGACATCCTGCACTGGTGGCGGGACAGGTGAGTCGCGCAAAACATTGTAACCATCGGCAGGACCATAAGGTCACACCAAAGGCCAATGGCAAGCTGCCTCCGCCGCTGGCGGATAATCCCACCCATTGGCCGTTGCTGTGGGTTTGCTGTAAAATCCGTCAATATGCAGAGAATATTGCACCAAAACTTCTCTGTCATTTGACCAATGTTGTACAATTAATATTTCACAAACACAAAAATACATTTGAATTAATATTTTCAATGGTTTTCCCTGCAATGATTAGAAGTACCTTGTTGGTTACATTTTCTCTCATCCTCGCACTCCAGCAGGTGATGTTATGAAAGTAGAAGAACATGAGAGGTGTGAGCAGGGGTGGGCATTTTGGCCCTTTGAACCTGTTCCTCCATTTAATATTCAACCTCCATTCCAGGTTCCCATCTTTTATTCATTCATGGGATGTTGACGTCACTGGCTAGGCCAGAACTTATTGCCCATCCCTAATTTCCCTTGAGAAGATGGTGGTGAACTATCTTCCTGGACCGCTGCAGTCCCTGATCCTCATATTCTTTGATTTCCTCAATATTTAAAAAGCTATCGATGACTGACTTGAATATACTCAACTCATCATCCACAGCTGTCTGGGTGGAGAAGTCCAAAGCATCACAACTTGCAGAGTGAAGAAATATCTCGGGCGCAGTTCAGCGGCCGTGTCCCGCCCAACCTGGTGTCGGCACGAGGCCATTGAATCTCGCGAGAGGCCATCATTGTGAATCGCGACGCTCGAAACATCTCACAAGATTCAACAGAATCTAGCAGTGCTTGGCGATCTGGGTCTCGCTTTCGCCGGGCGTGATCCAGGCGCGCATATTTAAATGCCCCTTTAGGCTCATTTAAATATGTACTGGTTCAATTCACCCGGCACCCGGGAATCCCCGGCCTCACCGGGCACTGTTTGGTACTTGTTCACAAAGTCATGAGTCAGTCGTGATGGCACCTCAAGGGGTCTCACTGTTGAGGCCCCTAGGGAGTTGGGCACTGGGCAGGGTGGCACCTTGGCACTCCCCTGGCAGCTGGGCACCTTGGCACTGCCACCTGGGCTCATTCTACGCAATCTATATTCACGGGACCATCATCTCACCCTAGAAATAAATCTAGTGAATCTTTGTTGCCACTGCCTCCAAGGGAAATAGTTACAACAGAGATCAAAACAATACATAGTACGCCAGCTGTGGTCTCACCAAAATCCTGTGCAATTGCAACAGGACGTCCTTACTCTTCTACACAGTTCCTCAAAACATAATCGTATTTGCCCTTGATGAAGGCAACTTCAATATCCTAAAGAGGACCATTAATATCACATTCACCTGGATACAGCATAATGCCTCTGAATATTTCTTCCCAAATGAAAAACGGATTTGTGCTTTGGAAATGTTCTCCCCATCACTCCTGGAAGATCTGACTGACATTGAGATGAGGTTCATGAACCGGAGAGTTCTCAAAACCTCAGTTTACTCAGGAGTGTGATGAAATACTTTCCACTTGCCTGAATGAGTGCAGCTTCAACAACACTCAAGAAGCTCGACACCATCCAAGACAAAGCAGCCCACTTGACTGCAACCCCACCCACCACCTGAATATTCACTCCCTCCACCGCGATGCACCATCTGCAAGATACACTCAAGCAGCTCATCAAGGGTTATTTGACAGCACCTTCCAACCATGTGACCTGTACCATCTAGAAGAACATGCGCAGTGGAGTCAGGGGACCACCACCACCCGCAAATTCGCTGACTTGGAAATATATCGCAGTTCATAGAATCCCTACAGTACAGAAGTAAGCCTTTCAGCCATCGATTCTGCGCCAGCCCCCTGAAAGAGCACCCTGCTTAGGTTCAAACCCCACACCCTATTTGTGTAACCCCACCGAGGGGCAATTTAGTATGGCCAATCCACCTAACCTGCACATCTTTGGACTGTGGGAGGAAACTGGAGCACCCGGAGGAAACACACAAAGACATGGGGAGAAAGTGCAGACTCCACACAGTCACCCACGGTTGGAATCGAACCTGAGTCTCTGGCGCTGTGACGCAGCAGTGCTAACCACTATGTCATCCTCTTCCTTCACTGTGACTGAGTCAGAATCCTGGGACTCCTCCCGAACAGCCCTGTGAGTGTTCCTATTACACAATGGCTCAAGAAGGCAACTCCCCACCACCTTCTCAAGGTGGAAATTAAGGCTAGACACTAAATGCAGGCCTAACCAACAACGCCCACATCCCGTGAAAGAATACGCAATCTCAATGGACAAGTTCAAGTCATTTCCACCATCTCATCCCAAACACAAACATAAACATGGCACACACACAAAACATACCACTTATATACAAGCACACCAAGCCCACACAGATAAACATGCCACACACATATAGAAACATGCCATGCGCACACAAATATAAACACGACACACAAACAAAAACCTGCCATACAGACAGACACCAGGGGCGTCATTCTCCGACCCCCCGCCGGGTCGGAGAATGGCCGTTGGCCGCCGTGAATCCCGCCCCTGCCCCCGCCGAAGTCTCCGAAGGGAGAAAAGTCGGCGGGGCGTTAATGGCGCCACTGCCGCGGAGAATGTCACGGGTCTGCGCAAGGCAGCCGATTTTCGGCCTGCCGATATTCTCCCTTCCGGATGGGCCGAAGTCCCGTCGACGTGATGACCGTTCACGTCGACGTGAATCAAACCTCCTTTTCATCGGCGTGACCCGGTGCTCCAGGCTCACGCCGACCAGCGAGGAGGTGAGTGACGGCCTGGGGGGTTGGCTCTGGGCAGGAAATGGCGTGGCCGCAGACTGATTGCCTGAGGAGAGGTGTGTCTCGGCTTGTGTGTGTGTGTGTGTGTGTGCGGCCATGGGGGGGGGTGGGGGGAGGGGGGGGGAGGTTAGAGTAGGTTGGGCTCCGGGGGAGTGCCGGGAGGGGGTCCGTGCCGGGGTGGAGGTTGGGGGGGGGGTCCGTGCCGGGGTGGAGGTTGGGGGTTGGGGAGGGGGTCCGTGCCGGGGTGGAGGTTGGGGAGGGGGTCCGTGCCGGGGTGGAGGTTGGGGGTTGGGGGGGGGTGGGTCCGTGCTGGGGTGGAGGTTGGGGAGGGGGTCCGTGCCGGGGTGGAGGTTGGGGGTTGGGGGGGTCCGTGCTGGGGTGGAGGTTGGGGAGGGGGTCCGTGCCGGGGTGGAGGTTGGGGAGGGGGTCCGTGCCGGGGTGGAGGTTGGGGGGGGGGCCGTGCCGGGGTGGAGGTTGGGGAGGGGGTCCGTGCCGGGGTGGAGGTTGGGGGGGGGTCCGTGCCGGGGTGGAGGTTGGGGGGGGTCTGTGCCGGGGTGGAGATTGGGGGTTGGGGAGGGGGTCCGTGTCGGGGTGGAGGTTGGGGAGGGGGTCCGTGCCGGGGTGGAGGTTGGGGGGGGAGGGGTCCGTGCCGGGGTGGAGGTTGGGGGGGGGGGTCCGTGCCGGGGTGGAGGTTGGGGGTTGGGGGGGGTCCGTGCTGGGGTGGAGGTTGGGGAGGGGGTCCGTGCCGGGATGGAGGTTGGGGGTTGGGGGGGGGTCCGTGCTGGGGTGGAGGTTGGGGAGGGGGTCCGTGCCGGGGTGGAGGTTGGGGGTTGGGGAGGGGGTCCGTGCCGGGGTGGAGGTTGGGGGTTGGGGGGGGTCCGTGCTGGGGTGGGTGATGGGAGGGCAAATGAGTTGGTCCACCTGGCCAGGTGCCAGCCTCCAACAGTTGGACCCATGCGGTCCATGCCACCTGGCTGGGGGAGGAGGGGATATGGGCAATGATGACATGTCGTCGTTCCCCTCCCCCCCACCAGGCCGTCATGTTTTCAGACCATCCAGCGATGTTGGCCGCCGTGGTGGCAGCCGCTCATGTCTATGTTGCCCTGGATGAGGAGGAGGAGGAGGAGGAGGAGCGTGCCAGAGAGGCGGCGCAGGCTGCCGCAGAGGGGCAGGCGGCAGCCGCCCAGGCTGGAGGGACACCTGACCGACAGGACGAGGAGGGGGAGGAGGACGTCGCGGCCCCACGGCAACGGAGGCACCCGAGGGCGCCCCGTGTGTACCGGCCCCGGCAGTCATACCAGGACCTCACGGACCGGGAATGCAGGAGGAGACTCCGGATGAGCCGGGAAACCGTGGCACACATCTGCCGCCTGCTGGCACACCTGTCACTGCGTGGCACTGGCGGGGGACACCCTCTCCCCGTGTCCGTAAAGGTTACGGTGGCCCTGAACTTTTATGCAACGGGGTCATTCCAGGCACCGAGTGGGGACCTGTCCGGCATATCGCAGACATCGGTGCATCGGTCCATCCGGGCAGTGACAGATGCCCTTTATGCCATGGCGCACCGCTACATCCGCTTCCCCGTGGACCGGGCCAGCCAAGATGCCCGGGCCGTGGGCTTCTCTGCCATTGCCGGGTTCCCCATGGTCCAGGGCGCGATCGATGGGATGCACGTCGCCGTGCGGCCACCTGCAGATAACAGGGCCGTGTTCACTAATAGGAAGGGGACCTATTCGATGAACGTACAGGTGGTCTGCGACCACCGCATGATGATCCTGCACGTCTGCGCCCGTCACCCAGGCAGTGTACACGACTCATTCGTGTTGTCGCGGTCATCCATCCCCGGCATGTACGAGGGACGCCATCCCCGGCTGAGGGGCTGGTTGCTGGGCGACAGGGGCTACCCATTGCGATCGTGGCTGATGACGCCTATACGGAGGCCACGCAATGAGGCGGAGAACCGCTACAATGATGCCCATGTAGCGACAAGGGGAGTGATCGAGAGGTGCTTTGGCGTGCTGAAGATGCGTTTCAGGTGCCTGGACCTCTCTGGGGGCGCCCTCCAGTATCGGTCAGATAGGGTCGGCTGGATCATTGTGGTGTGCTGCGTCCTGCACAACATAGCCCAGCAGAGGGGCGATGTGCCGCAGGCAGAGAAGGGCGGAGTGGAGGAGCAGCAGGAAGAGGCCCAGTCCTCCCCAGATGAGGGGGATGGGGGCAATGATCAGGGCAGACGGGGTAGACACAGACGGGTGGCTGTCCACCGTTACCGGCTGGCCCAGCGGGCACGGGACAGACTGATAGACGCCCGCTTCACTGACTAGATGGGCGTCGGAATCGGGTAGTACGGCCACAGACCGCACACCATGACAACAGCCGACCACCCACACCCCCCACCCATCCACCCACCCAGCACCCTCACCCCCTCCCCAACCCCACACACCCCACCCGCATGCACACCACCCCCCCACCCCGAATTGCCGATCCACCGGCGGCACAACGGGCCGGGCTCACCCAGTTGCGGGTGGACGCGTGTCTATCGCAGGCCATGGAGAATGATGACAGCCCGCCTCCGATGAGCTCCTGGCTCTACATCGTTGGACTATGTCTGACCCATGGCCACAGTACCACCATCCACCCGGACCATCCCTGCATGCGGCTGTGACACTGCAGCGCACGGTCCCGTCCTCTGCCCGGGGGATGTTGATGGCGGCCCAGGGGGAAGGGGGCAGACTCACCTGGGGCTGAGGTAAGACCACCCCTCACACACACACTTGCGCTCAACGTACATGACACCCCCGCACACTTTGGACAGAGCACAAAGGCAGCTTCGGTAGGTGTAACATTGACTTTAATAACCAAAGGAGTTCATGCACGTGCCCTAGCGCCTAAAACTCATCTGTGCCCTGCACCCGTGCCAACTTACTCAGTGTCTAATTGTTTGGCCTTACGGGCCCTTTGACTACGTCTACGTGGTTCCCCAGACGGTACAGCAGAACTGGAGGTGGACTCCTGTGATTCCTGCCCTCTGACACTGGATCCCTTTGGCGGCCGTTTCCTGGGGCGTCCTGGCCTAGATGGGCCAGGCTGCGGCCCGGGCGACTGGGATGGCGAGCTGCCAGCCTGTCCTGCCCGTTGCCCACCCGATGCACCTGGGACGGAAGGGGGGAAGTCCGAGGTGTCGCGGTGTACCGGGACCTCCCCTACAGAGGGAGCCGGGACGGACCACACCACCTCCTCCTCCCTCGGGGTGCCCGATGGCCCCCAGGCCTCTACATGGGTGGGGGATGCGAACGGACTGGCCATCCGACGCGCCCCCGACATCTGGCGCTGCCAGTCCTGGAGGCCCGTGCTGGTATCGACAGGGGTCTGCAGGTTTGCAGCCATGGAGCCCAGGGGGTTGTCGAACCCTGTCTGCGACAGTGCGACGCCAGCTCGCACATGGCCACTGGCGCCGATGCCCTCAGCGATGGCCTGCTGAGACTGGGCCATGGCCTGCAGAGACTGGGCCATGGCCTGCAGAGACTGGGCTATGGCCTGCTGAGACTGGGCCATGGCCTGCTGAGACTGGGCCATGGCCTGCTGAGACTGGGCTATGGCGTTGAGCGCCTCTGCCATCTGGCGCTGGCACTGGCTCATGGCCTCCTGTGAGAGGGCAGCCATTTCCTGGGCCACAGACGCCGCCTGCACGGAAGGCCCCAGGCCTCGCAAACCGTTCCCCATGTCTGACACCGTCGCACCCATTGCCTCCACCGCGGACGCCACCCGTGCGGTGTCAGCCTGGGTGGCACGCATGACCGGGACCACTCCCAGCTCCTGGACGCGGGTGGACTCCTCCACCTGCGACCGCAGCCGCCGCAAGCCACCCGTCACCCTATTCGCTCGTCTCCGTGTCGGTGGTTGCATCGGATCTATGTGTGGGTGTGGTAACTGCAGGAACCCGGGATCCATCTGGGCGGCAGATGTTCGCTTGGCCTGGGCTGCCCTCCGACCGCCCGGTCCCTCTGCTGCTCCTACCTCCATCTGCTGTACCGGGACGGCTGTGTTGTGCGCACCAGTGAGTGTACCAGACGCCTCATCACTAAAGTGCCCAACCGTGGTGAGTGTTTCTGCGATGGTGGAGGGTGTTGGTGACAGCAGTGGCGTTGTGTCGTGCTCTTCGTCCCACTCTGAGTCCATGGCACTTTGGGGTGGGGGTTCGTCTCCACCCATCCACTCTGAGTCACTGTCCGGTATTTCATCTTCCCGGGTAGGGGTGTCCTGGGTAGTGCTGTCCCGGGTAGTGCTGTCCCGGGTAGTGCTGTCCCGGGTAGTGCTGTCCCGGGTAGTGCTGTCCCGGGTAGTGCTGTCCCGGGTAGTGGTGTCCCGGATAGTGGTGTCCCGGGTAGGGGTGTCCTGGGTAGTGGTGTCCCGGGTAGGGGTGTCCTGGGTAGTGGTGTCCCGGGTAGGGGTGTCCTGGATAGTGGTGTCCTGGGTAGTGGTGTCCTGGCTCGGATGTGACGGGGGCCTGTGGCTGCCCCCCTCATCGCTGGGTGGTCGCTCCCGCACGTGACGGGGGTGTCGTCTCCCTGTTGCTCCAGGTCTCTCCGTCTCCCGTGGTGTGCGAGAGGCATCCTGCGGGCGTCGCATGCTGGAGGGTGCGGGTCTCTCCGTCTCCCGTGGTGTGCGAGGGGCATCCTGCGGGCGGTCTGCATCTGCGGGGATGGGTGCCTGGACGTTTGGTCCTGCGATACACAATGAAGCATGCATGGTTAGACATCAGGCAGTGATCAGGTGATACGGGAGAGGGGGATATAGGGGAGGGGGGATATGGGGACGGGCTGTTGGTGGCGCACTTGCTCGTGGGGCCCCGACCTCTGCATCAGCAACCTCCCGGTCCTCAGGTCCGCCAGCCAGTTCCAGGGCCCTTTCCTCGTGTACGGTCAGTGGCCTCTCATCAGCGGGCCCTCCTCCAGTCCTCACATGCTCCGTATTGTTGTGTGCGCGCTTCTCCTGGGGGGGGGGGGGTGGTGGCAGGGGTAAAAGGCAACAGTGCTGGGCAGGTATATGAATGCACGCCATCGGTTGCGCGTGCATTGCAGAGGTTAAGGTTAGGGCTGGATTCACTTGGGGATATGGGGGATATGGGGGAGGGGGGGATATGGGGGAGGGGGGATATGGGGGATATGGGGGAGGGGGGATATGGGAGATATGGGGGAGGGGGGAATATGGGGGATATGGTGGAGGGGGGATATGGGGGATATGGGGGAGGGGGGATATGGGGGATATGGGGGAGGGGGATATGTGGGAGGGGGGATATGGGTGAGGGGGGGATATGGGGAATATGGGGGAGGGGGATATGGGGGAGGGGGGGATATGGGGGGGATATGGGGGATATGGGGGAGGGGGATATGGGGGATATGGGGAGGGGGGATATGGGGGAGGGGGGAATATGGGGGATATGGGGGAGGGGGGATATGGGGGAGGGGGGAATATGGGGGATATGGGGGAGGGGGGATAAGGGGGAGGGGGGATATGGGGGAGGGGGAATATGGGGGATATGGGGGAGGGGGATATGGGGGATATGGGGGAGGGGGGATATGGGGGAGGGGGGAATATGGGGGAGGGGGGAATATGGGGGATATGGGGGAGGGGGGATATGGGGGAGGGGGGATATGGGGGAGGGGGATATGGGGGATATGGGGGAGGGGGCATATGGGGGAGGGGGGGTATGGGGGAGGGGGGGATTTGGGGGAGGGGGGATATGGGGGACGCTCACCCTGCCTGCTCTGACGAGGTCGTTCACCTTCTTGTGGCACTGGGTGCCTGTCCGTGGTGTTAGGGCCACAGCGGTGACGGCCTCTGCCACCTCCCTCCACAGACGCCGGCTGTGGCGTGGGGCAGCTCTGCGGCCGTGCCCGGGATACAGGGCGTCCCTCCTCTGCTCCACCGCATCCAGGAGCGCCTCCACATCGCGTGACTCGAACCTCGGGGCTGAGCGACGGCCAGCCATCAAGTCGGGTGTTGCGGTCGGCTGTTCCGGTCGGGTGGGGGGGAGCTGCGCGGCCTTATGAGCCGTCACGCCGTGCAGCGCGTATGACGCTGCACGGCGTGAACCACTGCGCAAGCGCGGATCCCGTTACGTCGCTGCTAGCCCATTTCGGGCCGCAGACTATCGGCCCATTTTTATGACGTGACGCAAGTGGGATTTGCGCCGTTTTTTGCGCCGATCGGCGGAGTTTCCGCCGATAACGGAGAATTTCGCCCCATGTTCACATAAATATAAAATACAGCATGCAAATATACAAACATTCACGCACGCATATATAAATACGCCACACACAAAAATATACCACACAAAACACACCACAACCATATATAAACACACAATACTGTAAGATTCCTTCCTGTTTTTTTCCTTTCTTCCGATTTCTTTTACTTTATTATTTTTGATCTGTGGACACTTCGGGCCTTTAAGCAGAAGGCACTGCTGAAACAGCCTGCTTGCCAGGACACTATGTTCCCAGGTTTTGTATTTTGGAAAGGAGAAACCAGACTCTTAAGCAGCTGCAACACTGGCATCTACCCAGCAATGTGGAAAATCGCCCAGGTGTGTCCTGTACACAAAAATCAGGACAAATCCAACCCGGCCAATTACTGTCTACTCTTGATCATCAACAAGTGATGGAAGGAGTCATCAACAATGCTATCAAGTAGCACTTACTCAGCAATAACCTGCTCACGGACACTCAGTTTGGGTTCCAATAGGGTCACTCAGCTCATGAGCTCATTGCACCCTTTGTTCAAACATGGGCAAAAAGAGCTGAACTCCAAAGGTGAGGGAAGAGTGACCACTCTTGACATCAAGGCAGCATTTCACCAAAACAGCATCAAGGAGCCCTAGCTAAACTGGAGTCAATGGGAATTAGGGGGGAAACTCTCCGCTGGTTGGAGTCATACCGAGCACAAAGGAAGATGGTTGTGGTTGTTGGAGGTCAATCATTTCAGCTCCAGGACGTCACTGCAGGAGTTCCTTAGGGCAGTGTGATGAACGGTTACTGCCTTATCATCATGTAAGGTGATGTCCCCTTTAAGACCAGGCTTGGAACCCTGGGGACTCCGCCTCTGGCTCCGCCCATCTGGGAGCCATACATAAAGGCCTGCCTCATGGTCTGTATAGCAGTCAGCTCTCGTCCAAATCTGTAGCATAGTTATTAGCCTAATAAAGCCTTCTTTACAGTTTAATCTCTAAGCATCATTATTGAGGGTACCTCAATTTATTAGGCTAAACTAGATTCAGGATGGACGCAGGCCTAAAACCAGAGAAGCTCAATCTGGAAGCACGAACGCCGGAGGCAAAGGAAATTTTTTAATACTGGCTGCGGTGCTTCGAGGCCTACCTGGACTCCGCAGAGACTCCCATCCTGGGGCCACGCAAGCTGCGTCTACTCCATGCCCAGGTGAGTCACAGAATCTCCGCCACACTCGAAAAGGCGACGATTTATGAGGAAGCGATTGAGTTGCTCCGCAAGCGGTTTGTCAAGCCCGTCAATGAGGTGCACGCCCAGCATCTGCTCTCTACCTGCCGGCAGCGCTCGGGGGAATCGCTCGACGAGTTTGTTGAGAAACTCACCGCGCTGGCCAGGGACTGTGACCATCAGGATGTGACAGGGGACGTCCATATGAACCTGCACATCAGAGATTCTTTCGTGTCCGGCATCCGCTCGACCTACATCCAGCAGCGACTGCTCGAAAACGGGGCAAAAGACCTCCAGGAGACGCTAACGCTCACCTCCTCGCTGGAGGTGGCCCGACATAACTTGGGTACGTACCCCGCGGACTCTGCCAGCCCCCCCCGGACTTCCTCAGACTCGCCCGTATTACAGGCCTGCGCCACGCGGCGACCCGCTCACCATGGGGGCACACCTTGCTACTTCTGCGGGCAGGGCCAGCACCCATGCCCACGCTGCCCAGCCCGCTCCGCGATCTGCAGCAACTGCAGGAAGAAAGGGCACTTTGCGAGGGTCTGCCTGGCCAGACCCAGGGGCCAGAAAAACAAAGAACAGCCGGCCCGAAAATCAGGCTCTCAGGCCCGCAGGCCTCGCAATGCTGCTGCGCACCGACCCGACACGTCCTCTTCTGACGCATCATCAGCCTCCTGCGAATCATGGGAGCGGCCATCTGGTCGGCGGCCACCTTCTCGACCCGACACGTGCGACCAACGGCAGCGGCCATTTTACGACTCCGACTACCTAACTGGGTGCGATCACCCTCGATCAAACTCGGCCAAAACACCTGCAGAACCCCATGATGCAGGTCCAGGTCAACGGGCACGACACTGCATGCCTCTTCGACTCCGGGAGCACGGAGAGCTTTATCCACCCTGAAACGGTAAGGCGCTGCTCCCTACGCACCCATCCCACATCCCAAACCATAGCCCTCGCATCTGGGTCCCACTCGGTACAAATCACGGGGTACTGTATTGCGGATCTCTCGATCCAGGGCGCCAAATACACCCGTTTCAAATTTTATATCCTCCCTCACCTCTGTGCCCCCCTGCTGCTCGGACTGGATTTCCAGTGCAGCCACCGAAGCCTGACACTGAAGTTCGGCGGACCCTTGCCCCCCCTCACGGTGTGCTGCCTTGCGACACTGAAAGTCGCACCCCCCTCGCTATTCGCTAACCTCACTCCCGACTGTAAGCCCGTCGCCACCAGGAGCCGGCGCTACAGTGCCCAAGATATGGCTTTTATCAAGTCAGAGGTCCAGCGTTTACTGGGAGAGGGGGTCATCGAGGCTAGCAACAGCCCTTGGAGAGCGCAAGTGGTGGTAGTCCGGTCCGGGGAGAAGAAAAGGATGGTCGTGGATTATAGCCAGACCATAAACCGATTCACGCAGCTTGATGCGTACCCCCTTCCTCGCATCGCGGAAATGGTAAATCAGATCGCCCAATACCGAGTCTTTTCCACGGTCGACCTCAAATCTGCCTACCACCAGCTCCCCATCCGAACAAAAGACCGCCCCTATACTGCCTTCGAAGCAGCCGGCCGGCTCTTCCACTTCCTCAGGGTCCCCTTTGGTGTCACAAATGGGGTCTCCGTCTTTCAAAGGGCGATGGACCAAATGGTAGACCAGTACGGTTTGCGGGCTACATACCCGTACTTGGACAATGTCACCATCTGCGGCCATGATCAGCAGGGCCATGACGCTAACCTCAAAAAGTTCCTCCAGACCGCCCGAGCCCTTAACCTGACCTATAACGAGGGCAAATGCGTTTTCCACACCACCCGGCTGGCCATCCTCGGCTATGTCGTGGAAGACGGGGTCCTAGGTCCCGACCCCGACCACATGCGCCCCCTTAAGGAACTCCCTCTCCCCCGCAGCCTCAAGGCCCTCAAACGGTGCTTGGGGCTTTTCTCCTATTACGCCCAGTGGGTCCCCAAGTATGCGGACAAAGCCCGCCCACTCCTAAAGACCACCACGTTTCCCCTCTCGGCTGAGGCTCAATTGGCCTTCAACCGCATCAAGGCCGACATCATCTAGGCCGCCATGCACGCGGTGGACGAAACCATCCCTTTCCAGGTAGAGAGCGATGCATCAGACATCGCCCTGGCTGCTACCCTCAATCAAGGAGGCAGACCAGTAGCGTTCTTCTCCCGAACCCTCACCGCCTCCGAGATTCGACACTCTGCAGTCGAAAAGGAGGCACAAGCCATTGTGGAGGCTGTGCGGCGCTGGAGACACTACCTCGCCGGTAGGAGGTTTGCCCTCGTCACCGACCAACGGTCGGTCGCCTATATGTTCGATAACACGCAACGGGGCAAAATAAAAAACGATAAAATTTTGAGGTGGAGGATCGAACTCTCCACCCACTCGTACGATATCAAGTATCGTCCAGGGGAGCTCAACGAGCTCCCAGATGCCCTGTCCCGCGGCACATGCGCCAACGCGCAGGAGAACCGCCTGCAAGCCATCCACAATGACCTCTGCCACCCGGGGATTTTCCGGCTCGTCCATTTCATCAAGTCCCGCAACCTACCTTACTCAACCAAGGAGGTCAAGGCCATGATCAGGGCCTGCCAGGTCTGTGCGGAGTGCAAACCGCACTTCTATCGGCCAGACAAGGTTCGGCTCGTGAAGGCCTCGGGCCCCTTTGAGCGACTGAGCGTGGACTTCAAGGGGCCCCTCCCGTCCACCAACCGTTATGCCTATTTCCTCACCGTGATCGATGAGTTCTCCCGTTTCCCATTCGCCATTCCCTGCACCGACATGACCTCAGCCACGGTGATTAAGGCACTGCACAGCATCTTCACCCTGTTCGGTTCCCCTGCTTATATCCACAGCGACCGGGGTACATGAGCGATGAACTGCGTCAGTATCTGCTCAGCAAAGGCATCGCCTTGAGCAGAACGACCAGCTATAACCCACGGGGAAACGGGCAGGTGGAGAGGGAGAACGCGACCGTGTGGAAGGCTGTCCTTCTGGCCCTGCGGTCGAGAAATCTCCCAACCACCCGCTGGCAGGAGGTCCTACCCGATGTCCTACACTCCATTAGGTCACTCCTCTGCACGGCCACAAATGAGACCCCTCATGAGCGATTGTTTCTCTTCCCCAGGAAGTCTACCTCCAGGGTCTCGCTTCCACCTTGGCTGACGGCTCCGGGACCTGTTCTTCTCCGGAGGCACGCAAGGAGCCATAAAACGGACCCCCTAGTTGAAAAGGTCCGACTGCTCCACGCCAACCCCAGTTACGCCTACGTGGAGTACTCCGATGGCAGGCAAGATACGGTTTCCCTCCGGGATCTGGCGCCCGCTGGATCCTCCACCACAGACGCCCCTTCCCGCGCCGCTCCCCTGCAGGACCCGTCGCCCCCTACAACACACCCCCTTCCGGCCCTACCACCCGTTGGTGAGCTCCTACCATGCGCCCCCCCTTTACACACCCCGCCGGCGCCGGCTACGCTACCCCCGGCACTGCCTAGTTCCTCTGCCCCGACCCGGACCGAAGCTCCGACCGCTGTGCTCCCGGATGTGCCTTCAACCGGGACGTCCGTGTCCGCTGCACCACCGCCCGAACTGAGGAGATCGAGGAGGACGATCCGGCCACCGAGACGGATGGACCTATGATGGCACTTCACCCCCGCCGGACTCCTTTTTAAACAGGGGGTGAATGTGATGAACGGTTACTGCCTTATCATCATGTAAGGTGATGTCCCCTTTAAGACCAGGCTTGGAACCCTGGGGACTCCGCCTCTGGCTCAGCCCATCTGGGAGCCATACATAAAGGCCTGCCTTATGGTCTGTATAGCAGTCAGCTCTCGTCCAAATCTGTAGCATAGTTATTAGCCTAATAAAGCCTTCTTTACAGTTTAATCTCTAAGCATCATTATTGAGGGTACCTCAGGCAGTGTCCTAGGCCTTGCCATCTTCTGCTGTTGCATCAATGACCTTCCTTGCAACATAAGGTCAGATGTGGGGATGTTCGCTGATGATTGCACAATGTTCAGCCCCATTCGCTACTCCTCAGACACTGAAGCAGTCCACATGCAAATGCAGCAAGACCTGGACAATATCCAGGTTTGGGCTGACAAGTGGCAAGTAACAATCATGCCACACAAGTGCCAGGTAATGACCATCTCCAATAAAAGAGAATCAAACCATGGCCCCTTGACATTCAATGGCATTACCATCACTGAATCCCCCACTATCAACGTCCTGGAGGTTACCATTGACCAGAAACTGAACTGGACTAGCCATATAAATACTGTGGCTACAAAAACAGGTTGAGGCTAGGATTCCTGCAGTGGGTAACCAAAGCCAGTCCACCACCTACAAGGCACAAGTCAGAGGTATGATGCAATATTCCCAACTTGCTTGAATGTTGCAGCTCCAACAACACTCAAGAAGCTCCATATCTTTGTTATGGTTTTTCTCTTTTCCACCAAATAATCGGAGGGGTCTCAGACACAGAACGATTGTTTATTGACCAACGCGCTGGAAGAGCCCAGCTTCAGAGATAGACCGCCAGAGCTGACTCCCTCAACGTAAAGGATCAGGTGACATTTATACAGTGTGGAGTGACGTAGGTAAGAATATTGGGCGGGATTCTCTTACCCCGACGCCAGGCTGGAGAATCGTCGGGACGGGCGCGAATCGCGCCACGCCGCCCTGACACCGGTCCGCCGATTCTCCGGTCGGCGCGGCGCCGGTAGGGTGCCGCTCTGTACGGGCCCCCCCACCACGCCCCCCCCCCCCCTCCCCCCCCCCCCCCCCCCAGCGATTCTCCGCCCGGGGTGGGCCGAGCGGCCACGCAAAAAAAGCCAAGTCCCTCCGGCGCCGTTCACACCTGTCTTACCCGGCAGGACCTTGGTGTGGATGCATCTGGGGGCGACCTGTATGGGGGGGGCGGGGGGCTCAGACCCCAAGGGGGGCCTCCTATGTGGCCTGCTCCGCGATCGGGGTCTACCGATCGGCAGGCCGGCCTCTCGGGCCAGGCCTCTTTTGTTCCGTACCGGCCCCTGAAGCCCTACACCATGTTGCGTCGAGGCCAGCGCGGAGAAGGGAGCCACTGCGCATGCGCGGCAATCACGCCAGTCCCACTGCGCATTGCCGCTGGTCCCACTGCACATGCGCAGACCCGCGGCGCCCATCTGACACCGGGGATTGGTAGCTGGAACGGCGTCAACACTTAGCCTCAGGATCAGAGAATCCCGCCCATTGTTTACATTGGATCATGTCGGCTTTAAATGTTTATATTAAATAAGTTACGTATGCACCCAGGCAGAGAGAGCGTTATCTACCCTTATCTACCCTACATTTTTCTATGGATATCTCCCTAACCTCCCTACCTGGTACCAGACCTGATAGATGTGTCTGATCCTTAGGTCGAGTTGAAAAACCTGTTTGTTAACCTTTATGCTGACTGCTATAGATGGTGTCTTAGAACAACTGTTTAAGTTCACCAAAATCTGAGTTGACTGGAAAATGTTGCTTGACTCTTATGTTACTGCTGTGGATAGTGCAAAGTCAGCTTTCAGCTGACATCCTTATGAAAATCAACATTTATTACTTTAGTATACTGTACCACACTATCTCGATTCAAAAATCCCCAAGAACAAGTGCTAACTGCCCTAATAAATTGTTGTTACTAAACCCTGATCATTTGTCTTCCCACAAAACCATCCAGGGCAAAGCAGCCCGCTTGATGGGCACCCATCCCAAATACATTCACTCTCCCCTTCACCTACACGTAGTAGCAGCCGTGTGTACCATCTGCAAGATGCACTGCAGGAACTCACTAAGGTTCATGAAGCAGCACCTATCAAACCCATGACCACTACCATCTAGAAGGGCAAAGGCAGCAGATACCTGCAGCCTGCAACTTCCCCTCTAAGTCACTCACAATCCTGATTTGGAAATATATTGTCGTTCCTTCACTGTGACTGGGTAAAAATCCTGGAACTCTTTCCCGAACAGCACTGTGGGTGTTCCAGCACCTCCTGGATTGCAACGGTTCAAGAAGGCAGCTCACCACCACCTTCTCAAGGGCAATTAGAGATGGGCAACAAATGCTGGCCCAGCCAACATCCCATAAAAAATAAATGAAACAAACATACACAAAAATGCTTGTACATGCACATGTACAAACACACTGTGAAGACACACACATACACGGCATGCAGATACCAAAAACACACGGTGTGCACACATGTCTTAACATGCCACACCCGTAAACACATATTCCACGCACAACACAAACACATCACTAGCACAACATCCCATGGGCATACATGAACAGACCACGTACACAAGTACACCACATGCATACATGAACACAACATACAAACAAACCATTTACACCGAAATGCACCCGAACACATCATGCACACGCAAACATTCCATACATAAATAAACATTTGACACACAAAGCAGCACACAATGAACGCACAGACACATCACACCCGTAAACACGCCATATATGCACACAAACACAAACACGTCACACACACATGCAGAAATGAACCATGAACATACAGAAACACAACACACAATAAAACATAATCTTGCTGCAGATAAACAGATACAAACATTTCACATAAAAATAGCATGTACACAAACAATATTTTCCCTTCTAATTCCAGAGAAATTTAGCAAATTGTTGTCTCCAAATATTAGCCATCTCAGGCAGGAACCTGGCCTTCATATCTATGCATGTTCCCACACCACTTTACTGAAACGCTTATCCACGAGGCCATTGCGGACCATCCAATAATAAATCTGTAGGTTTACAAATGGGAAATTTCGGAGTTGAACATTGAGGATGAGTCAGAGAGTAATTTTGGAGAGTTTGCTGCAGCAGAGCATCTTAGTTTTTTGAGAGCTTTCGCAACATCCATAGATTTTATATTCCTGATTAACTTTAACTTGGGAAAGACCACCTTTTTGCAAGGATGAGCCAGTGAATTCTCTGTATCCCTAATTATCGTGCGATCTTGGGAGGACTTCTTTCAGCTGGACTGACCAAAACCGCGAGCTCTAACTTAATTCCCCCAATTCCACTCCTGTCTCAAGCTAGCATAAACTCCAACTTGATTGGGACATAGCTGACACCCGTCCCAATTAATTCTCACTCCTTAGAGGTCTGTGTCTGATTAAGCTCCCTAGGACATTTTATCATGTTGAAAGTGCGATAGAAATACAAGTTGTTGTTGTTTAAATGTAAGCTGTTGCTATTGAACAAAGGAAACACACATTTCTATAGCATCTTTGATATCGGTAGGATGTTCCAAAGCTCTTCACAATGAATGGGGCGTGTAGTCACAGTTGTAATGTAGGAAAATATGGCAGCCAATTTACGCACAGCAAGATCCCACAATGAGATAAATAACCAATTACTTCTAGTGCTGTTGGATTAAGTATAAATGTTAACCAGGACACTGGGAGAACTCCATTTATCACTTAATTTGCGTCCAGTAATATTTATACTTGCAGCTCAAAGGCCTGATTGGGCCTTCATTTACAAGTGATTCTGGAACTATAGACTAAACATGGGCTAAATTACAAACCCTTTAGATCTATCTATGCAATTAATTGATAGACGAGAACCACATACACTGTTGGAAATGCGCGCTCCGAAACACTGTCTCTGCTCAGTGCAAAGCCATGTTTGTTCTGGTTACAGTCTTCAAATAAAACTGGTATTGTTCATAGTTACAAGTGAAATGATTCAGAGCAGCTGCCTGGGTAAGGAGCATGGGCTGCACAGATGCAGAGATGGCTCTTTCTGATAATGACTGACATTGTTTCGCATTGACAGGATGCCCTGTCACATTGCTGAATGAAACCACATGCCCTGCCAATGGCTGCAACCTACTTGATGTGGTTTTGGGAAGATACGTCAAAAAGTTTGCTTCGCTAAAAGCCACGCCTTGACAGCAGCATGAACTTCAGCATGGGCCTTTCAGGCTGAAAAGTCTGTTTCTGTGCTGTAAGTACCATTGCATAACACTCTGGTCCTGGTGCAGGAGTTCGGACAATTTATACAGTTCTCTTATGGTGCCCTTCCTGAACCGCAGTGCAAACAGCTACACGTTCGATATGAGTTATCAGATTCTATCACAGCCCATGTACATGTCAGCTCAGGTGAGCAGGTTAGGTGGAGTGGCCATGCTAAATTGCCCTTAGGTTAGATGGGGTGCTAGGTTACAGGGATAGGGTGGAGGTGTGGGCTTAAGTAGGGTGCTCTTTCCAAGAGCCGGTGCAGACTCGATGGGTCAAGTGGCCTCCTTCTGCACTGTAAAGTCTATGAAATTCTATGAAATATAGAAACTCAACACCATCCAAGAAACTGGAACTTGCTTGAATGGCACTCTGTCCAACACTCCAAATATTCACTCCCTCCACCAGCGACACAAAGTAATAATGATGATAATAATCTTTATTAGTGTCACAAGTAGGCTTATATTAACACTGCAATGAAAATCCCCGAGTCGCCACACTCCGGCGCCTGTTCGGGTACACTGAGGGAGAATTCAGATTGTCCAATTCACCTAACAAGCACGTCTTTTGGGACTTGTGGGAGGAAACCGGAGCACCCGGAGGAAACCCACGCACACACGGAGAGAACGTGCAGACTCCGCGCAGACACTGACCCAAGCCGGGAATCGAACCTGTGACACTGCCGCTGTGAAGCAACAGTGCTAACCACTGTGCTTCCACGCTGTGTGTACCATTGACAGGATGCACTGCAGCAACTCACAAGCCTTCTTTGTTCTTCCAAACCCTTGATCTCGACCACCTAGAAAGACATCGGAACACCACTACTTGCAAGTTCTCCTCCAAGTCACTCACCATCCTGACTTGGAAATACATCACCATTCCTTCATTGTCGCTGGGTCAAAATCTTGGAACTCCCTTCCTAGCAGCACTATGGGTGTACCTACACCACATGGACTGCACCGATTTAAGCAGGGGGCTTAAACCACCTTTGTAAGGGCGATAAGGGATGGGAGGTAAATGCGGACCTAGCTAGTGACACTGACATCCCATGAATGAATTGAAACAAATACATTTTAATAGTCTTTCTGAAGTCTAAACACATTTACCTGACATGCTGCCCTTGATTCTTCTCTTGCATAAGCTTCAAGGAAGGAGCTTTGCGGTTCTGACCCTGGCTTAACAACCCAGAGTTCATGAGTTCAAATCCCAGCCTGGTGAGTTGAATTCAATAAATCCTGCAGGTCTTAAACTGCACCAGAAAACTGAAGTCCCTCAGGGAGTGTCAGCTTTAACGTCTCTGGAATAAGCCTAGAATCCACCACCCTGTCTCCACATGGCTGGTGTAGCCACGTAGCCTCAGCATTGGAGATGGCCAGTGAAAAACAATCTCGCTCTGCGGCCTGTGGCAAAAATCAAATCAAGGAAAACATACCCAGGACTGCGTGGAAGTGAGATCCCTGGAGCGTCAGCCATGCAGCACTGATAAGTGAAGTAGGGCAGCTTTAAATCATCGGCAGAAAGGTTGTAAAGGGATCGGCTGGTCTCTCCCATCTGTGCGGAAACTGTGCGCCACAATGAGATGCAGCAAGAACAATAAATCTTCAAAAACAAGGGTCTGGCAAGGGTAGGTCATACCTGACGAATCTGACTAAATATTTTGATGAGGTGTCCAAAGTCATGGGGCGGGATTCTCCCGCAATCGGCGGGATGGCCCGACGCGGGCGCCAAGAACGGCGTGAACCACTCCGGCGTTGGGCCACCCGGAACTTGCGGAATCCTCTGCACTTCCGGGGGCTAGGCTGGTGCCAGAGGGATTGGTGCCACGCCAACCGGCGCCGAAGTGCCGCCGTGGTCCCACATATGCGCAGAACCATCGGTGTGTTCTGCCGCATGCGCAGGTGGTTTCTTCTCCGCGCCAGCCATGGTGGAGCCCTACAGAAGCCGGCGTGGAGGGAAAGATTGCCCCCACGGCACAGGCCGCCCGCAGGTCGGTGGGCCCCGATCGCGGGACAAGCCACCGTGGGAGCCCCGCCCCCGGGACAAGCCATCGTGGGAGCCCCCCCCCCCCCCCCCGGAGCCAGATTCCCCCCCCCCCACCACCCCCCACCCGAGGACTCCATTAGACGGCCGACAAGCCAGGTGCCGCCGTGATGGACCATGTCCATTTCACGCCGGCGGGACTGGCCGAAAACTGCCGCCCGCTCGGCCCATCGGAGCCCAGAGAATTGCAGGGGGGGGGAGCGCTGCTAACGGCCCCCGACTGGCACGCATGGCTCCGCCCCTGCCCGAAAACCGGCGCAGGAGAATTCAGCAGCCGGCGTCGGAGCGGCGGGGCGGGATTCACGCAGCCCCCTGCGATTCTCCGACACGGCGGGGGGTTGGAGAACCCCGCCCATGGACAGGGCATCGGTCTATGGATGTTAATTGTATTTTTTACAAATTCCAGCTAGCCAGGGGGAGCGAGCTAAGATACCTGCAACTCAAAATCTTCCTGCGAACGGAGACAAGGATGTACCCACAACCGCCACGATAGACATCACTGGAAGAGTTATTGGACGCAAGCATCCTAGATAAAGGGAACTGTAGCGACATGTATGAGCGATTGGTAGAAAGGGCCGACACCGCACTGGACACAACATGAAAGAAATGGGAGGAACACCTGGGGATTGAAATAGGGTGGGGACTCTGGAGCGAAGCACTGCATAGGGTCAACTCCACCTCCACGTGCGCAAGGCTCAACCTGACGCAACTAAAAGTGGTACATAGAGCCCACTTAACAAGAACCCGTATGAGTAGGTTCTTCCTGGAGGTGGAGGATAGATGTGAGCGGTGCCAAGGAGGCCCAGCCAACCACGCCCACTTGTTCTGGTCTTGCCCCAGACTTGCGGGGTACTGGACAGCCTTCTTTGAGACAATGTCCAAAGTGGTGGGGGTGAGGGTGGAGCCATGCCCGAAAGTGGAAGTGTTCGGGGCATCAGACCAGTCAGATCTATTCCTGGGGAGGAGGGCAGACGCTCTTGCCTTTGCCTCCCTGATCGCCCGCCGTAGAATCCTGTTCGGCTGGCGGTCAGCAGCACCACCCACAGCTGCAGACTGGCTGTCCGACCTCTCAGAATCTCTCCAAATGGAGAAAATCAAATTCGCCATCCGAGGGTCAGACGACGGCTTCCACAGAACGTGGGAGCCATTCACCCAACTGTTCCGGGACCTGTTTGAGGTCAATGAACAAGCAGAAGAATAGCCAGGTAGCCAAGAATCAGGGGAAAGTAGCCAAGGCGCGAGAGGGAGAGATAGACCGGGAGAGGGGGGGACGGCTAAACCTAAGAAAAAAGAAAGGCAAACCACAGGAGAACGGGAGGGAGGAAGGGGGGCAGAAGGGGGGGAGGGGGGAAGAGGGAGGAGACAGGGAACAATATAGGGGAACCAGAGAGGGGGTGGGGGGGGAAGTAAGGGAATGATAGCCGGAAGGAGGGCACAGGAAACGATAACAAACTTGGCAAACACAGGAACAGAGAGCAAGGAAAATACAGGCGAAAGACGGGACGAACGGCCGAAGTGGAGGTGAACGCGAGACGACAACGGCAGAAAGAAACCGTCCGGGAGAAGCAAGTGACAACACCAACACCAGATCCATTCTCGTATTGCCCTCTCTGTAATGGACATAACTACTGTAATTGTTTCTCCAAAATGTATAAATACCTCCCCAGTCCCCCCCCCGCCCCCCACACACACAAACAGGTGCCTACTTTTTTACTTCCAGAAAGCATTTGATATAAAGTCTGTCATAGGACACTGTTAACTAGGTTTGAAGCACATGGAATTGAAGGCAGATTATTGATGTGCTCAGGCTGAGCAGTAGGGACAATGGGCAGGTACTCTACTCGGCAGCCTGTCTGCTGAGGTCTCACAAATTGAATGTATTTATTAACAACTCAGATGATGAGATGGGAATCCACATTTCCAAATTTGCTATTTTCAGAAAAATAGGCAGAATTGAAAGCAGTGTAGTTGCAGATAACATCAGCCTGGTTCCTTACAGACGGACAAGCCCCCAATTTTCTGTCATGAAGCAGTCTGTTATCTGCGAGGGTGTCCCAACTTGGAACACCGGTTCATGGGGGTGCATAGTGTTATTTTTGGAAAGATGGGAGGGGACAAGTGAAGCCCCAATGAGACTAAAAGCCCAGTTGTGTGTAATAATTATTAAAAACTATTAAAGTAAAGAAAAGACACATTCACACAACCCTGCACTGCAAGACAAATATGGTATATGAATTCTAAACACACACAGTTTATGTAGAATGTATCTCTTTGTCCCAAAATATATCTACGATCCAGAATTCCTTAAGACTTTCCTGTTTCCCAAACAACATCCAAATTAAACATATCTATAAGTTAAAACCATCTTATAGTTACCACAAAATACAGGGATCATAACCAAGTCTGGGAAACATCTTGTCCTGGTCCAGCAAAGATATTTAAACTGCCTTTACAAAGGTTTTCTGCACTGCCTTGGCTCTAAGACTTTGAGGCTGTTAGATGTAAAACTTGGCCTTCAGGATTGGTGGTTGGAAACTGGCTTGTCTGTTTAT
Organism: Scyliorhinus torazame; assembly: GCF_047496885.1. Taxonomy (NCBI): domain Eukaryota; kingdom Metazoa; phylum Chordata; class Chondrichthyes; order Carcharhiniformes; family Scyliorhinidae; genus Scyliorhinus; species Scyliorhinus torazame. The sequence continues at coordinate 298,518,806 of NC_092713.1, read as the reverse complement.
GAGCCTGCTAGGTGTCAACTAGCCTGTATTGCTTCTGAGGGTCTGGCCAATTGTACCTTCGTTCCACTTTGATTTTGTCTTCTGTGTATTTGACGGTCTGCCCCTATCAAATTCATTGACCCTAGATATTATCATATGTACACTTGATTGATCTTTCCACTCGTATAGGTAAACTGTTTCTACCCATAAACTATTCGCATCTGATTCTTATCCAAAATGCCTTCTAATCTCGTTATTGGGAGAGACGCAGCTCATTCAGATATTCGAATGTTGGCTACTGCTGTCTCAAGACAGATTTCTATGTGTTGCTGGGCAGGTCACATCCGATTATGCTTTGTTAAATTAGTTTTACTACTGTTGCTAGGTCAACCCATGACAATGCCAAAGGGTGTTCCAAATCATCCGATTTGGACCCAAGATAGATGAGGGGATTTTCTAACTGGAAAGGAAGTTGGAGCTGTGGTCGAGCAGTGATGTTCAGGGCTACAAGTTCAGAAATTATTGAAAGCAAGTGTAGAGGTACAAAAATAATTTTAAGGGATATTGAAATCACAATATGATATTGCACAGAGGCATACCACCCAGTCGACCTCTTTTGTATCTCAATGAATACCAAAGGGTGGAAGTGGTGTTCTAGTTACATAACGCTCTAGTTATACCTCACCTGGATGGCTGCATTCAGTTCCAGGCATTACACCTCAGGAAACATGTATTGGTGTTGGAGGGAGTGGAATGCAGATTTGACCAGAATTATTCCAGGACAAAAAACATTATGAGACATTGCCGTAATTCTCTGGTCGTTCTCAGGTGGAGGGGATTCTGCAGTCCTACCGGCAGGTCACTCCGATCCATGGGTTTCCCAGCAGTGTGGGGTGTCTTCAATGGGAATTCCCATTGATAGCGGTGGGAATAGATAATTCTGCTGCTGGCAAAAGCCTCATCGCCTCCCACTGCCAAGAAACAGGTGGCTGGGGACGGAGAATCCCCCCCAAGGAATAAATTTGAATTCCCTCGTGTGTTGCAGATTAAGGGGTGATCTAATTAAGGTACTTAAAAGATGGTCAAAACACTTGTTACGGTTGGTAACTAGAAACTGTTCTGTGGTGGGTGTCAGAATAAGATGGCATAAACCTGAAAACCAGACTGGTAGGCCATTCAGGAAGCACTTCTTCATACACAAGGTAATGGCAATCTGGAACTTTTTCTTTCAAGAGGCTGTTGAGGCTGTGGGTGGGGGTTGGTGTCAACAGAAAATTTAAAAATCAAGATTAATAATTTTTGTTGGGTATGATTTAGGGAATCAAGATGGGTGGATGAAGTTAAGATTGAAATCAGCCATGATCAAATTGAATGGCTCAAAGATCTGAATAGTCTAATCTCATTCCTATACTCCTAATTGTCATGACCCCCATGAAGACCACAGGAGACTGCCCATTGATCTCTCCGTGGGGTGTGTGGAGTATCAGTTCCCATATTGAGCGGGCAGAGGCAGGACCAGAATTCCCGATGATCCCGGGCTGGAATGATAGCGTTGTACACCGCGGCTGTGGCTTCTTTCTGTTCAAGAATAAACCTTTGTTTTGCCGAGTCTGACTTCAGCTGGAGTTATTACAATAATCTTCAGAAATGTGAAATCAGAATTGACAACACAATTATTGATTCTAAATTGGTAATCTATTGATCCAGATTAACCCATTTCCTGAACTGAATAATTAATTTGCCCATGAATCCCAAATTATTATTTTTTCTATCAAAGCGAAACACAAATTTATTAATCCAGTAACATTAATTCATCCTTCATGCCAAACTATTGATTTGTGTATCGATCTTGATTTTTTTTTTAGATGAGTTGATTTTATTTCAGTCCCTGGAATTTACTTAACTTATATTCAAATATAAGAACAGCTGCAATGAAGTAACAACATCCTCCGATTGCTCAGGAAACGCCAACTTCTGGTACATGTGATACATTTATGGTGATAAGATTTTGCCCCAATTAGTTACTTGAGATTCTTCAGCCAAAATATTCCAGTTATGGGGAATGGGCAGACGGGAGCCAACTGGAATAGTCAATAATGTTCCAATTGGTTTTCATTCTGTCTGAACCAGCCAACTCAAAGTCCTTCTCAATGTCTTCATACTTCCAGTTAAATGGAGCAAAGGAAACTTCAGTGCAATCCTCTGTTATGGCTCTGCTGGTTACATGCAAGTGCTGAATTATTAGCGATTGATTAATGATTTGCGATTGTTGTGAATTATTGAACCATTAATATCAAATCTTCTATCAGTCTATTGATTGTGATTTCTTGAACTATTAATCTCAATCATTTATCAGTTTATTGATTGTGAATTATTGAACTATTAATCTCAAAACATTTATCCATCCATGGATGAGAATTATTGAACTATTATTAATCTATCGATCGAATGTGAATTATTGAACAATTAATCACAAATCACTAATCTGTCTACCGATTGCAATTAATGAACTATTAATCGCAAATAGTTAATCTATCGATTGTGAATTATTGAACTATTAATCTCAAATCATTAATACATCTATGGATTGTGAATTATTGAACTATTAACCTCAAATCATTTATCAGTCTATTGATTATGAATTATTGAACCATTGATCTCAAATCATTAATCTGTCCAGCAACTGTGAAATATTGAACAATTCTCTTGTGAATTATTCAACGAGAACAAAGAACAAAGAAAAATGCAGCATAGGAACAGGCCCATTGACCCTCCAAGCCAGCACCGACCATGCTGCCTGTCTAACCTAAAATCTTTCACACTTCTGGGGCCCGTATCCCTCTGTTCCCATCTTATTCATGTACTTGTCAAGATGCCCCTTAAATGTCACTATTGTACCTGCTTCCACCACCTCCTCCGGCAACGAGTTCCAGGCACCCACTATTCTCTGTGTAAAAAAACTTTCCTCGCACACCTCCTTTAAACTTTGGCCTCATACCTTAAACCTATATCCCCCAGTAATTGACTCTTCCACCCTGGGAAAAAGCTTCTGACTATCCACTCTGTCCATGCCCCTCATAATTTTGTAAACTTCTATCAGGTCGCCCATTAACCTCTGTTGTTCCAGTGAGAACAAACCAAGTTTATCCAACCGTTCCTCATAGCTAATGCCCTTCATACCAGGCAACATCCTGGTAAATCTCTTCTGTACCCGCTCCAAAGCTTCCACATCCTTCTGGTAGTGTGGCAACCAGAATTGAATATTATATTCCAAGTGAAAATTCTATACAGCTACAGCATGACTTGCTAATTTTTTATTCAATGCCCTGTCCGATGAAGGCAAGCATGCCGTATGCCTTCTTGACTACCTTGTCATTGGATAAACATATGGATGATAAGGGAATAGTGTAGATGGGCTTTAGAGTGGTTTCAAAGGTCGGCGCAACATCGAGAACCGAAGGGCCTGTACTGCGCTGTAATGTTCTATGTTCTATGTTCTCCACCTGTTTTGCCACTTACAGTGACCTGTGGACCTGGACACCTAGATACCTCTGCCTGTCAATACTAGGTTATGCCAATTACTGCATATTTCCCTCCTGGATTAGAGATTCCAAAATGCATTACCTCACATTTGTCCGGATTAAATTCCATCTCTCTGCCCAAGTCTCTAACCGATCTACAACCTGCTGTATCCTCTGACAGTCCTCATCACGATCCGCAATTCCACCAACCTTTGTGTCATCCGCAAACTTACCAATCACACCAGTTACATTTTCCTCCAAATCATTTATATATACGACAAACAGCAAAGGTCCTAGTACTGATCCCTATGGAACACCACTAGTCACAGTCCTCCATGCAGAAATTATGAATTATTGAACTATTAATGCCAAATCATTAATCAATCTATTGTTTCTGAATTGTTGAAATACTAATATCAACTGATTAACCTATTGATTGTGAATTATTGTACTATTAATCTCAATCCTTAATTCGCCTATCAATTGTAATGATTAAATGATTAATCTCACATCATTTATCTGTCAAAAGCTCGTGAACATGAAATTATTGAGCTCAAATCATTTACCTATGGGCACGATATTCGCACCGCATCGTGCCCGGCTCTGTACTGGGTGTGATGGGTGAATTGAGGGTGAGCCCCAAATCAGGCTCCAGGCCGGGCGCTAAACCTCACCCGAGTCACCCGACTCACAGTGCCCGGAGTGATCTAGATCATGCCCTCGCTGGGTGTGATCCAGATAATGATATTTAAGTGAGCCATTAACACTGGTCTACACCTCCCGCAGCCTTGAGAAAGCAGGCAGCATAATCAAAGACTCCTCCTATACGAGTTATTCTCTCTTCCAACTTCTTCCATCGGGCAGGAGATACAAGAGTCTGAGAACACGCACAAACAGATTCAAAAACAGCGTCTTCCCTGCTGTTACCAAGCTCATGAATGGCCCTCTTATGGACTGAACTAATCACTCTACGCATATTCTCTATTGTGTAGCACTATACTCCGTACGTTTCACCCTATGTCTATGTATTTACATTGTGTATTAATATGACCATAAGAGTAGAATTAGGCCATTCGGCCCATCGAGTCTGCTCCGTCATTCAATCATGGCTGATATTTTTCTCATCCCCATTCTCCTGTCTTCTCCCCATAATTGAAGACACTTAGTGATTTGGAAACCACAGCCTTCTGCAGCAAAGAGTTCCAGAGATTCATCACCCTCTGGCTGAAGAAATTCCTCCTCATCTCTGTTTTAAAGCATCGTCCATTTAGTCTGAGATTGTGTCCTGTGGTTCTAGTTTTTCCTACACTATCCAGGCCTCACAGTATCCTGTAAGTTTCAGTAAGATCCCCCCCTCATCCTTCTAAACTCCAACGAGTACAGACTCAGAGTCCTCAACCGTTCCTGATAGGACAAGCTCTTCATTCCAAGGATCTATGTTTTTCCTGTATGGAACGATCTGACTGGACTGTACGCAGAACAATACCTTTCACTCTACCTCGGTACACGTGACAATAATTCTAAATCTAATAGTGAACATATAATCTCAAACCATTTATCAATCTTTGGATTATGAATTATGGAACTATTAATCTCAAATCATTTATCAGTCTATTGATTCTGAATTATTGCACTGTTTATCTCAAACCATCAAACCGTCCATGGATTATGATTTATTGAACTGTTTAACCCAAATCATTAATCCGCCGACAATTCTGAATTATAGTAAAATGAATATCAAATGATTAACCTTATTGATTGCTAATTATTGAACTATTAATCTCAAATAATTATTCCGCCTATGGATTATGAATTATTGAACTAGTTTTCTCAAATCATTAATCTATCAATTTGTGAATACTTGAAACACTAATCTCAAATTATTAATTTGTCTGCCGATCGTGAATCCTTGGTGAGCGCCCCTGGACAACCCCCTCCCTCCCCCCCCCCCCCCCCACCACCATCCCCGCCCCTCTGCCTGACAAGGTCACCCTGGGCCCTACCCTGGCTGCGCAAACTTGGCACCCTGGCACTGCCAGTCTGGCCTCCCACGCACCCAGGGACACTGCTGTAGTGTCAGGCTGACTGGCAGTGCCAATATCACCAGGTGCCAGTAGGTGTATCAGGGTGTCACCCTGCCGTGTCCTTGACACACCCAGAGGTCTACAATGGTCTGGCAGACCCCCCCCCCCCCCACACCCAGTGCCATTACAACTGGTTCATGTTTGTGTGGGTCTGTACTAAACAGCGCCCTGGCGAGGTCTCGCAGGCGGGTCCGCTGAATCCTGGGTGTCGGGTGAATCCATCTTATTTAAATCAGCAATTATATTCATTTAAATATTCAGATCTGGATCATGCCCAGTTAGGGCAAGAACTAGGCTGTTACGTATCGCAAGATTCCGTTGAATTTCGAGAGATGTTTTGCGCGTCGTAAATCAAGTTGTGCGCGTCGAGGCCGCTGAATCGCGCCCTTGAACTGATAATCTCAATTCATTTATCTGTCCATCAATGGTGAATGATTGAACTGTTCTAATCATTAATCTGTCTTTCAATTATTGATCTATTAATCTCAAATTATGAATCTATCGATTGTGAATTATTGAACTCTTCATCTCAAAACATTGATCAGTCTATCGATTGTGAATTATTGAAATATTAATCACAAAATATTTATCTATAGTTTGTAAATGATTGAATTATTAACCTCAAACCATTAAACTGTCCATAGATTATGAAATACTGAACTGCTAATCTCAATTCACTTATCTGTCTATCGATTATGAACGATAGCGTGACACGGTGGCACAGTGGTTAGCACTGCTGCCTCACAGCGCCAAGGGCCTGAGTTCAATTCCGGCCTTGGGTGATTGTCTGTGCAGAGTTTGCACGTTCTCCCCGTGTGCGTAGTTTTCCTCTTGGTGCTCCGGTTTCCTCCCACAGTCTAAAGATGTGCAGGTTAGGTGGATTGACCATGCTAAAATTGCCTCTTCGTGTCCAAAGATATAACAGGGATAGGGTGGGGGAAGTGGGCCTAGGGAGGGTGCTCTTTCAGCGGGTTTGTGCAGATCTGATGGGCCGAATGGCCTCCTTCTGCACTGTAGGGATCCTATGGATTATTTCTATAGAGTGAACTATTCATCTCAAATTAATAATCTGCCTATGGATTATGAATTATTGAACTATTAATCTCTCGATTGAGAATTATTGACCTCTCTGTCGATTGTGAATTATTGAACTGTTAGTCATAAATCATTAATCACTCTATCAAAAGTGCTATATTGAAAAATGTATTAATCTCAAATCATTTTCCATCTGTCAATTGATAATTATTGAATTAATCTCAGATCATGAGTTAGTCTGTGGATTATGAATTATTGAACTATTAATCTTAAATTATTCATCAATTGTGAATGATTGAACTATTAATCTCAAATTATTAATCTGTCTGTCAATTGTGAATCAATGAACTAATAATCTCAAATCATTAATCTATTGATTGTGAATTATTGAACTATTAATCTCAAATCATTATTCCATTGAATGCAAAATATTTTGTTTATTGTTAATTGATAAAATGTGTCACATGTATCAAGGCACAGTGAAAAGTATTATTCTGCATACAGAATCACTCCATACATATATATACATAAATACAACATACAAAAAATAATTACAACTGTAAAAAGGAAAATTACATAAAAAGATCAATTTAATATATAGACGGGCTATTCAAGAGCCTAATAGCAGCAGGAAAAAAATTAACTATTAATCTGAAATCATTAATCAGTCTATGGATTTTGAGTTATTGAACTATCAATCTCAAATCATTAAACCGTCCATGGATTCTAAATTATTGAACTCTGAATTATAATTAATTTATTTGTCTATTGATTGTGAATTATTGAACTATTAATCTCAAATCATTTATCTGTCTATTGATTGTGAATAATTAACTATTAATCTCAAATCATTAGTCTTCCGATTGAGAATTATTGAACTATTCATCTCAAATCATTGATCTGTCTGTCAATTGTGAATTATTGAACTTTTAATTTCAGAGCATTAATCTAACAGTGGTGAATTTTTGAACTAGTAATCAAAAGTCATTAACCAGTCTATTGAATGTGAAATATTGAACAATTAATCTCAAATCATGAATATGTCTATGAATTATGAGTTATTGAACTATTAACCTCAAATCATTAACCGTCCGTGTATTATGAATTCTTGAACTATTGATCACAAATCATTTATCTGCCTATCAATTAAAAATAACTGAAACAATATCTCAAATCATTAATCTGTCTATCGATTGTGAATCAATGAACTTCAATCTCAAATCCTTGATCCACCGGTTGTGAATTATTGAACTATTAATCTCAAATTACTTATTTGTCCATTGATCCTGAACCATTTATGTGTCTTTTAACCACAGATGGTAAATCTGCTGGTTAATTGGCTTGTCGCTCTCAGGCGCGGTTACAAAATTTACTCCTGCTTCCCAATTCGGTAAATCTTGTTCTCTGGGCAGCTCATAAAATTAAAAATATCCCAACATTAAATTTTTAATCTGAATTTATTTTTTAATCTGCTCCCAAATATTGGTCCATATATTTTATTGGAACAGAACAAACATTCCCTCCCCCTCACCCCCCCCCCCCCCCCCCCCCCCGCCCCCTTCGCCACAATCCCACCTCACTCCAGTCACACCAGAATCTGTGAGTGGAGCCAATACTTCAGGCTCCATCCAGTACCTCAGGGGATGGGTACAGACCTTGGGCAGTCTGCTGTCTGTGCGAATGGTTCGCTGCCGCATGTACAGTGCTGCCCAGTGCCTGTTGGTGGTCTGAAGCCATGGGACAGAACAAAGGGATTTATTTGCAGTGCAGGCATCCATAGCCCTTCAGGCCCTGGCTTCTAACAAGCCTGTGTTCAGATACAATCTCTGCTACAAGCTGTGCTCTGTAAATCAACAGAACTACAGTGCATGTTTAACACAAATGTCACAAAGGGATTAAACAAAGAAAAAGAAGCATTTGGCTGTCGGGTATTTTAGAGATATTTTGAGGTGATGAAATATAAAGTGGGGTTCATTTTTAGCAAATACTTTCCGAGGTTTATTTCTGTACAGTGATGAATATTAAGGAAATGTTGGAACTCAATCAAAACAGTCTGATTAGAGAGTTGCACACATCTCAGTTTGCTTGGAGTTTGATGTAGAAAATCACCTTCGTCCACTAATTGGGATCCATGGTTTATGGAAGGGGAGAATTTGAAGGAATCCAAAAGAAATTGAGTTATTTTTAATTTCTGCCATAAATTCCATTGCAAATTAAGAATGGAAGATTTGAGCATCTTAGTAAGAGTGCAGCCATGTGCTGACTGAATGATGGAACAGGCTGAAGGAGCTGAATAAACCTCTCCTGTCCCTAAACTCTGAGTGCAGCCATGGTTGCTATACCACAGAATCCCTACAGTGCAGAAGGTGGCCAGTCGGCTCATCAGTCCTGCACCAACCCTACCTAGGTCCAATCCCCCGCCCTATTTCTACAACCTCTCCTAAGGGCCAATCCACCTAACCAGCACATCTTTGGACTGTGGGAGGAAACCTGAGCACCCGGAGGAAATCCATGCAGACACGGGGAGAACTAACAGACTCCCACAGACAGTCACCCAAGGTCGGAATCGAACCCGGGTCCCTGGCGCTGTGAAGCAGCAATGCTAACCACTGTGCCACCATGCCACCCCACATAGCAACTTTCTTGGGAATGCCCAACACTCTCAAACCCTCACGTTCCTCCCAATATCCTTCTATGCTCCCCAAATCCATTCTCCTCTCAACATCCTCACACCTTTTTGCATCCTCAGCCCTTTTCCCAATATTCTCCTCCTCCTCCCTGCACATCCTACTCTCTACATCCAAAGTCCTCCTTTCCCTAAAACTCCTCCTCCAGCTCCCTATATCCTCACACCACCCTACATCCACACTCTGTAGAATCCGTACAATTTCTACAGTGCAGGAGGAGGTCATTCAGCCCATCAAGTCTGTGGCGACCCTCTGAAAGAGCACCCTACCTAGACCCACTCCCCCACCCTATATGGGTTGATTTAGCTCAGTGGGCTAGACAGCTGGTTTGTAATGCAGAACAAGGCCAGCAGCGCGGGTTCAATTCCCGTACCAGCTTACCTGAACAGGTGCCAGAATGTGACGACTAGGAGCTTTTCACAGTAACTTAATACTTGTGACAATAAAAGATTATTATTATTATATTCCCATAACCCCGTGCATTGATCATCACATTATGGGGCAACTTAGCATGGTCAATCCATCTAACCTGCACATCTTTGGACTGTGGGAGGAAACCGGAGCACCTGGAGGAAACCCACGCAGACACGGGGAGAACATGCAAACTCCACACAGTCACCCGAGGCTGGACCTGAACCCGGGTCCCTGATGCTGTGAGGCAGCAGTGCGAACCACTGTGCCACCGTGCCGTCCAAATCAAGAGTATCCTTTTTCTGCTAGTTGTCTTTTATTGTGGAACAGTCTTTGTTCTAGTCAGACTCAGGTCCCCAATATACTAATCAGTGTTGTTTGGTCCTCTCACTCTAAACTAGAAAATATAATCAACTTTGTTTCCAATTTCTGCCCCTCCTGACCTTCACATGGCCAATTTCTCCCTTTTTTCCTTCATATCTCCATTTCTGAGTTAGACTGTTTACCGATATGCGTGATAAATGTCCAGACTCCATCGCTGCCTGGTTTACATTACCCCACCCCTACCCCACAATCCCGTACAGCTCCCTCGAAGGAATCCTATTCCATTCTCCCATTTTCTCTCGCTGTCCCCATTGCATCTGTTCTGAAAATTCCACCTTTTGTGCCCGTGCTTCCGGTGGGGGGTGCTGTAGTGGTATTGTCCCCGGACACGTAATCCAGAGACCCAGTGTAATGCGCAGACCTGACAGGACTGGCCAGACTGAATGGAGGGATGCTGTTCCCCGGCTTGGCGGCTCTTAGAACAAGACTTTGATTTATTTCCATGAATCATGCCCTATGTTCTCCCACCAAAGATGAATCGCATCTTATCTCTATCTTTATCTCTTGCTGCAAATTTACGCATGGAGAGAATTGTGAGGGATTCCCTCGCGAATGCCGCTATTGGCTGCCATTTTGAGCAGGCGACCGATAGCCAGGTCCAGTGTCTGGGCATCCACCCCCCCCCCTCCCCCCCACCTGCAACACAATTCCATCCCCCAACTTGGGATTTTATACTTCACCCCTTCACACAGTTTTTAGCTGTCCTGATCCCCACAACCTCCCAAACGAGACCCACCCCCCCCCCATAAGAGAGATCCCTGCCAGAATCCCCCATAAGAGATCTCCCCCATAAGACAGCTCCCCCCACCAGAGACCTCCCCATCAGAGACCCCAAAAACAAGAGACCCCCCCCCAACAAGAGAGCCCTATCCACAAGAGCGCCAGATTAGGAGTGCTGGTCCGGGTCAGGGACACAGGATTTCAGGTTCCACTAGCGAGACTCTATTGGGCGAGCCTCCGCCCACTCAATACAGGAACTCCACAAAACCCGTGGGAATATCAAGCAGCAATCCCCCATAGTCTTCGTGGGGGCTTCCACATGTTCAAAATCATGAATGGATTTGATGGAGTAAATAACGAGAAACTGTTTCCCATGGCACGAGGGTTGGCAGCCAGATGATTCATAGTTAAATTAATTATATAAAGAACCAGATGGAATGTCAGGAAAATAATTTTACACAGCAAGTTATGACCTGGAACTCTCTGCCTGAAAGGGTGGCCAATAGCAACGTTCAAAACGGAGTTGAATCCTTTTTAGTGGAATTTCCTGCAATGCAAAGGGGGATTAAATCGGTAGGGCATTCAAAAAGTCAACGCAGGTTTGATGGGCTGAATGGCCTCCTTCTGTGTGGTACACTGTTCTGACCAGCAGTCTCAGCTTTCGAAACTGATTGTTGTTTGTAAGGATTCTGGTTACATTGAGCATTTACATACCCTGACAAAGGCATCTAACCGACTCCATGATTCTATCACACGACAGGATACAAAAAACAGAAATTAAAAGTATAAGAGCTCATTTCCTCTCTCAACGTAGAGGAATCCATTAGAGCTGAAGACAGAGCGAGCAAAAAAAATCAGTCCAGGCGGATAACTGCTGGCTCAGGTTTCACATCTGGTTAACAATATTTTAATTGAACACTGTCACATGCACTTTAACAAATATTAAGGGTGTCGTAATGATCACAGATACTGTTAGCCCGCTGTTCCGATTAGGTCCCAGGCTCACTGCAGAGTTTGAAAGTTGGTATCAACTCCTCGCCGCCATCCTCAACATTCTATTTGTTGTGATCCCCTCCACGAAAAGTGTTAAATTAAACAAAGGGGGAAATGTTTGAAAAAGAAGAAAAACAAAAAAGGATGACGCAGCATTGTGGCTGAAAGATTAAGAAAAGGTGTGGGATATCAGGAATCAGGACTCACCGGAAGGAAAGGCAGCAGGACACGGGAAGATTGTGTGATGGGGGTGGGTGGGGGGATGGGAAGAATGTGGGAATTGAAGGAAAAGTGTGGAAGAGAGGAAAGAACGTGAAAAGAGGGGGAAACTGAAAGGTAATAAATCAAAGCTGAGGTTCTGGAAACTAGTGACCATGGGATATAGCATTATTCTCTAATATGTAGCGGTCCTCCTCACTTTGTAGACGAGCAATGCAGCATTACTCCTCACTTCATGCTGCAACAATGCAGCATTCCTCCTCACTTCGTACACCAGCAATGCAGCATTACGCCTCACATCATGCTGCAACAATGCAGCATTCCTCCTCACTTCATGCTGCAACAACGCAGCATTCCTCCTCACTTTATGCTGTAACAATGCAGCATTCCACCTCACTCCATACAACAATGCAGCATTCCTCTTCACTTCATGCTGCAACGATGCAGCATTCCACCTCACTTCATACAACAATGCAGCATTCCTCCTCACTTCATACTCCAGCACTGCAGCATTACTCTTTGGTCCATAGTCCAACAATGCAGCATTATACCTCACTTCATACTGAAACAATGCAGTATTACTCCTCACTTCCTACTCTAACAATGCAGCATTTTCCATATCCCAACAATGCAGCATTACTCCCAATCCATATAACAATGCAGCATTACTCCCAATCCACACAACAATGCAGCATTACTCCCAATCCATACAACAATGCAGCATTACTCCTCAATCCGTACCCCAACAATGCAGCATTACTCCCAATCCATACAACAATGCGGCAATACTCCTCAATCCGTACCCCAACAATGCAGCATTACTCCCAATCCATACCCTAACAATGCAGCATTACTCCTCAATCTATACCTCAACAATGCAGCATTACTCCTCAATCTATACCTCAACAATGCAGCTTTACTCCCAATCCACACCCCAACAATGTGGCAATACTCCTCAATCCATATCCCAACAATGCAGCATTACTCCTCAATCCATACCCCAACAATGCAGCATTACTCCTCAATCCATACCCCAACAATGCAGCATTACTCCTCAATCTATACCTCAACAATGCAGCTTTACTCCTCAATCCATACCCCAACAATGCAGCATTACTCCTCAATCCATACCCCAACAATGCAGCATTACACTCAATCCATACCCCAACAATGCAGCATTACACCCAATCCATACCCCAACAATGCAGCATTACACTCAATCCATACCCCAACAATGCAGCATTACACCCAATCCATACCCCAACAATGCAGCATTACACTCAATCCATACCCCAACAATGCAGCATTACACCCAATCCAAACCCCAACAATGCGGCAATACTCCTCAATCCATACCCCAACAATGCAACATTACTCCTCAATCCATACCCCACCAATGCAGCTTTACACCCAATCCTTCCCCAACAATGCAGCGTTACTCCTCAATCCATACCCCAACAATGCAGCATTACCCCCAATACATACCCCAACAATACAGCATTACACCCAATCCTTCTCCCAACAATGCAGCATTACTCCCAATCCATACCCCAACAATACAGCTTTACTCCCAATCCATACCCCAACAATACAGCATTACTCCCAATCCATACCCCAACAATGCAGCATTACTCCTCAATCCATACCCCAACAATACAGCATTACTCCCAATCCATACCCCAACAATGCAGCATTACACCCAATCCTTCTCCCAACAATACAGCATTACTCCCAATCCATACCCCAACAATACAGCATTACACCCAATCCTTCTCCCAACAATGCAGCATTACTCCCAATCCATACCCCAACAATACAGCATTACTCCCAATCCATACCCCAACAATACAGCATTACTCCCAATCCATACCCCAACAATGCAGCTTTACTCCTCAATCCATACCCCAACAATACAGCATTACTCCCAATCCATATCCCAACAATGCAGCATTACTCCCAATCCATACCCCAACAATGCAGCATTACTCCTCAATCCATACCCCAACAATGCAGCATTACTCCCAAAACATACCCCAACAAAACAGCATTACTCCCAATCCATACCCCAACAATGCAGCATTACCCCTCAATCCATACGCCAACAATTCAGCATTACTCCCAATCCATACCCCAACAATGCAGCATTACTCCCAATCCATACTCCAACAATACAGCATTACTCCCAATCCATACCCCAACAATACAGCATTACTCCCAATCCATACCCCAACAATACAGCATTACTCCCAATCCATACCCCAACAATACAGCATTACTCCCAATCCATACCCGAACAATGCAGCATTACTCCTCAATCCATACCCCAACAATGCAGCATTACTCCCAATCCATACCCCAACAATGCAGCGTTACTCCTCAATCCATACCCCAACAATACAGCATTACTCCCAATCCATACCCCAACAATACAGCATTACTCCCAATCCATACCCCAACAATACAACATTACTCCCAATCCATACCCCAACAATACAGCATTACTCCCAATCCATATCCCAACAATGCAGCATTACTCCCAATCCATACCCCAACAATGCAGCATTACTCCTCAATCCATACCCCAACAATGCAGCATTACTTCCAATCCATACCCCAACAATACAGCATTACTCCCAATCCATACCCCAACAATGCAGCATTACTCCCAATCCATACCCCAATAATACAGCATTACTCCTCAATCCATACCCCAACAATGCAGCATTACTCCCAATCCATACCCCAACAATGCAGCGTTACTCCTCAATCCATACCCCAACAATACAGCATTACTCCCAATCCATACCCCAACAATACAGCATTACTCCCAATCCATACCCCAACAATACAACATTACTCCCAATCCATACCCCAACAATACAGCATTACTCCCAATCCATATCCCAACAATGCAGCATTACTCCCAATCCATACCCCAACAATGCAGCATTACTCCTCAATCCATACCCCAACAATGCAGCATTACTCCCAATCCATACCCCAACAATGCAGCATTACTCCTCAATCCATACCCCAACAATACAGCATTACACCCAATCCATACCTCAACAATGCAGCATTACCCCCAATCCATACCCCAACAATGCAGCATTACCCCTCAATCCATACGCCAACAATACAGCATTACTCCCAATCCATACCCCAACAATACAGCATTACTCCCAATCCATACCCCAACAATGCAGCATTACTCCCAATCCATACCCCAACAATGCAGCATTACTCCTCAATCCATACCCCAACAATGCAGCATTACTCCCAATCCATACCCCAACAATGCAGCATTACTCCTCAATCCATATCCCAACAATGCAGCATTACTCCCAATCCATACCCCAACAATGCAGCATTACTCCTCAATCCATACCCCAACAATGCAGCATTACTCCCAATCCATACCCCAACAATACAGCATTACTCCCAATCCATACCCCAACAATGCAGCATTACTCCCAATCCATACCCCAATAATACAGCATTACTCCCAATCCATACCCCAACAATGCAGCATTACTCCTCAATCCATACCCCAACAATACAGCATTACTCCCAATCCATACCCCAACAAAACAGCATTACTCCCAATCCATACCCCAACAATGCAGCATTACTCCTCAATCCATACCCCAACAATACAGCATTACTCCCAATCCATACCCCAACAATACAGCATTACTCCCAATCCATACCCCAACAATACAGCATTACTCCCAATCCATACCCCAACAATGCAGCATTACTCCCAATCCATACCCCAACAATACAGCATTACTCCCAATCCATACCCCAACAATGCAGCATTCCTCCCAATCCATACCCCAATAATACAGCATTACTCCCAATCCATACCCCAACAATACAGCATTACTCCCAATCCATACCCCAACAATGCAGCATTACTCCCAATCCATACCCCAACAATGCAGCATTACTCCTCAATCCATACCCCAACAATGCAGCATTACTCCCAATCCATACCCCAACAATACAGCATTACTCCCAATCCATACCCCAACAATACAGCATTACTCCCAATCCATACCCCAACAATGCAGCATTACTCCCAATCCATACCCCAACAATACAGCATTACTCCCAATCCATACCCCAACAATACAGCATTACTCCCAATCCATACCCCAACAATGCAGCATTACTCCCAATCCATACCCCAACAATACAGCATTACTCCCAATCCATACCCCAACAATGCTGCATTACTCCTCAATCCATACCCCAACAATGCAGCATTACTCCCAATCCATACCCCAACAATGCAGCATTACTCCCAATCCATACCCCAACAATGCAGCATTACTCCCAATCCATACCCCAACAATGCTGCATTACTCCCAATCCATACCCCAACAATGCAGCATTACTCCCAATCCATACCCCAACAATGCTGCATTACTCCTCAATCCATACCCTAACAATGCAGCATTACTCCCAATCCATACCCCAACAATGCAGCATTACTCCCAATCCATACCCCAACAATGCTGCATTACTCCTCAATCCATACCCCAACAATGCAGCATTACTCCCAATCCATACCCCAACAATGCAGCATTACTCCCAATCCATACCCCAACAATGCAGCATTACTCCCAATCCATACCCCAACAATGCTGCATTACTCCCAATCCATACCCCAACAAAAGAGCATTACTCCGAATCCATACCCCAACAATGCAGTATTTTTTCTCAGTTATTCAAGTTGGCCATTCAATTTGTGATCACATCAAAGGTTTGAAGGCTACAGAGGGAAGATTTTTACCTTCATCTGACAGATCATTGATATTGAGTTACTGGGAGAGAGTTTAAAGGTTTTCAAGGATAGAGAGAGAAGACTTACCACTTGACTCCCATCCCAGGAAAGTCCCTCGACCTGAGCCTCTCCAGCCCAGTTAAGCCCCGCTGACCTCCACCTCCCCTGAAGGAGGGAGGTAACTCACCTCCTGATTCCCTGACATCTGTTCACCATCTACAGAGCAAAGGTCAGGAATGTGATGGAATATTTTCCATTCGTCCAGATGAATGCGGCTCAAACACTCTAGAAACTGGACACTATTCAGAACAATGAGGCCCACCCATTTGCCATCTTAAACATTCATTCCCTCCACCACCGACTATAGTGCCAGGTGTGTGTGCCATCTAGAAGATATACTGCAGCTACAGGCAAGGCTCCTTTGCCATCACTTGCCAAGCCCACAGTCTCTACCACCTAGAAAAACCAAGAATGACAGGCCAATGGGAACACCACCACCTGCAAGGGGAGGCAGTGGTGTAGTGGTATTGTCTTTGGATTAGCAATCCAGGCACCCAGGGTAATGCTTTGGGGACCCGGGTTCGAATCCCATCATGGCAGATGGTGAAATTTGAATTTGATAAAAAATAAAATCTGGAATTAGCAGTCTAATGGTGACCCAGACACCATTGTTAATTGTCGGGAAAACCCGTCTGGTTCACTAATCTGTTGTCCTTACCTGGTCTGGCCAACATGTGACTCCAGACCCATAGCAATGTGGTTGACTCTTAAATGCCCTTAGGGATGGACAATAAATGCTGGCCCAGTGATGCCCACACCCCATGAGCGAATAAAAAAACAGTTCCCTTCTACGTCACACATCATCTTGACCTGGATCTATATCATCTTTCCTTCATTGTCTCTGGGTCAAAATCCTCCAACTCATTACGTGACAGCATTGGTGGTGTACCACATGGACTGTGACAGTTCAAGGAGCCCCTTTCCAAAGGAAATTACAGGTAAGCAATAAATGCTGACCCTGCCAGCGATACCCACACCATGTGAACAAATAAACAGAAAAATACACGTTGCTTGAGTTTTATTCCTCATGATTCTTTTGCCAATCAACTTAAACCTGTTCACTCTGATTCCCAATCTTTCTGAACTAGCTCCTCCTTATTTACTCAGTGTGGAAGAGTCTAAAGATGTGCAGGTTAGGTGGATTGGCCGTGATAAATTGCCCCTCAGGGTTCAAAAAGGTTAGTGGGGTTAAGGGGATCGGGTGGAAGTGTGGGCTTAAGTAGGGTGCTCTTTCCAAGGGTTGGTGCAGCATCGATGGGCCAAATGGCCTCCTTCTGCATTGTACCTTCTATGATTCTATGAGTCACTTACAAGGGGACATAGGTTCACGGCGCGAGGGCAAAGTTTAGAGAAGATGTGCGAGCTAAGAGGGTGCGTGGAACTCGCTGCCGCAGGAGGTGGTGGAAGCAGATACGATAGTGACATTTAAGGCTGATCTTGAAAAGTACATGAGAAATATGGGAATAGAGGGATATGGGCCCTGAAAGTGGCGAAGGTGTTAGCTTACACAGGCAGCATGGTCAGCACAGGCTTGGAGAGCCGAATGGCCTGTTCCTGTGCTGTACTTTTCTTTGTTCTTTGCTCATTATCATAGCCCTTCACAATTTTGAACACTTCCCTATCAAATCTCTTGTTTGGCAGCATATTCAGGCCGTTCCCGTCATGGTACCAACTGCTCCCACTGCTGCTGTGGTTCCCTGGTGGTGGAGCGTGTGAATAACGGGGAAACATATTGACAGCAGCCGGATTTGAAGATACTGTTGCTTGCCAGTGGCAGATCACCTCTGCAAAGCACACTGTGGGAGGAGGGGAGAAAATTCCGCCCTATTCTTTTCTGCTCTTTAAACAAACAATCCCAGCTTCTCCAGTCTGCCTACATAATTAAATCCCTCACAGTTAGCATCATTCTAGTAAATCTCTTCTCCATCCTTTCTGAGGCTGGGAAATCCTTTCTAAAATGTGTCACCCAGAATGTGCCACAATATCTCACCTGGGACCCAACTCGTGTTTGATCAGGATTTAGCATAACTTGGGTGCTTTTATACTCTTCTGCTTCTATTTATAAAACCAGCATTCCTTTTTAAAAGCCATTCCACTTGCCTTTCGAGCTTCAAGGGCTTGCGCCCCTATCCGCCCCCGTCTCACTGATCTTGGACTGTTTTTAGTTTTATTGCTTCTCCTCATTCTTCCGAGCAAATCAAATCACTTAACACTTGACTCTCTTAATCTGTTCTGTGTGTCTGCCTATTTCACCAGTCTGTCCACCTGAAGTTCAGGACAGCCCTCTCCATGGTTTACTGCAGGTCTGAGCTTTATATCATCATCAAACTTTGAAATTATGACCTGGACTTCTCAAAATACTTTTATAGTGGCTTTTACACACGAGATATGACAATCAATTTTTGTTCAGCACAAAAACATATATATTTATATGTTAGTACACACAAACATACACATAAAATAGCTTTTTTTCTGTCCAATTGTACATGAATTCATTTTGGTGGTCATCTCATCTCCAGCACTCCATACCCCAAAATCCGTGCCTTTGTACAAAAAATGTCATGTACAATTCACCCAGTCTAACAATATCCTGGGGTTACCATTGACCAGGGACTGAACTGGACTCATCATATTTATGCTGTGACTACGATATACCGTCAATTACCACGAGACAAGAATGGTGAAACAATCGAGGCTTTATTGCACAAGATGTTGTGCCTCCTGCAGCTGGAACCAGAATAGGAGCAGTGCAGGAGAGCATACACTTTTATACGCCGCCTGCTGGGAGGAGCCAGCAGGCTGGGATTTACTGTGATACCTGAAATACAGTGGCAATACCGTAATACATGCAATGTGTTACTAGTGCTGTTTACCACAGCTCCAAGAGCAGGTTAGAGGTTGGGAAGTCTGCAGCAAGCAACTCACCTCCTGACTCCGCAGAGCTGTTCACCACCACAAGGCACAAGTCAGGAGTGTGGTGGAATACTCTCCATTTGCCTCGAGTGCAGCTCCAACAACACTCAAGACGTTTGACACCATCCAGGGCAAAGCAGTCCACTTGATCGGCACCACATTCAACATCCACTCCCTCCAGCACCGACACACACTGACAGTAGTGTGTACCATCTACAAGATGCACTGCAGCAACTCACCAACGCTCCTTCTCCACCACCTTCCAAACCTGTGACCTCTACCTAGAAGGACAAGGGCATCAGATGCCTGGGGACACCACAACCTGCAAACTCCCCTCCAGGCCATGCACTATACTGACTGGGACATATATCCCCATTGCTTCACGGTCACTGAGTCAAATTCCTGGATCTCCCTTCCTAACAGCACTGTGGGAGTATGTACACCACATGGACTGCAGTGGTTAAGACGGTGGCTCACCACCACCTTCCCAAGAGCAAATAAAGATGGGTAACAAATTCTGGTCTAGCCCACATCCCATGAATGAAGCAAAAATAATTATTTAATTGCTTATATTTATTGGCTCCAAGTTTACAGTTCTTTTGGTACTATATAAACCTCCTTGCATTATCAAACAGCAGGATCTATCAACTTTCCATTAATAGTAACTCTGTTTTGAGTAAAGTGTGGTGATATGCATCACTGTAAATACACAAGGGGTTAATGTAAATACACTAAGACTAAGTGAACACTAGAGGGAGCACCAGACATATCATGACATGCAGACATACAGCTAATAAACACATAGAATAGGACACGACCAATGGGCAGTCAAGACATCCAGAGGTGACACTACCACAAGGGGCCAACCCATATAAAAGGACAGGGCACACATGCTCTTTCTCTTTCCACAGGCAACACTCAGAGAGAAGTACAGGGGCAGGTCAGAAGCATCACACCCACCGCATGGCTTAGAGCAGACTGGTTAGTTAGACTGAGTTACTATAGCAAGATTAGCAGGAGAGTCGAACTCAAGTAGGAGAATTGTTAACTGTTCAATAAATGTGTTAAATCTATCTCCAAGTCTGAACCTTCCTTTGCCAGAGCATACATCAAGGAAACAGCTTATGCTATATGAAGAAGCATAACACAACATAACGTATCAGCTGTCAGCCTTGGCTCAGTAAGCCACTCATTCCTCTGAGTGAGAAGGCTTTGAGTTCAATCCAATTGCAGAGTCTCCAGCACAAAATCTTGGCTGACGTTAGAGTGTAGTACCAAAGGACTGTTGCACTAAAGGAATGCTGTATGGTCAGAGATTTTCAGATAAAGTATTAACTCAAGTCTCTGTCTGACCTCTCAGGTAGACATAAAATATCCCACAACATGAGAAAGGGAGTTCTCCACAAAACATTTATCCCTCAATCATCATTGTCAAAACAAATGACCTGGTTACCTGTTTCATTTCTGTCTGTGGCACCTTGCAGTATGCAAATTGGCTGCTACATTTCCAACATTAGAACAATGACTACAAGTTAACAACACTTTGGGGCATCCTGAGGTTCTGAAAGGAGCTATATAAATGCAAGTTCGACCTCAAAGTTTCACAGCCGAATTCTCCTTTCCTGATACGAAGTGTTGACACCGGTGCAGAATTTGTGGAGTTCCATGACAGCAAAGCTCATGCCGCACCTAGGCCGATTCAGTGACTGTGGGGGGGCCAGCACTGGCACCACTTGGAACACAATCGATTCCAATGGGAAATGATGCAGGATTCGCCGGGCCCGAGATTAACACTCGGGAGGCTGACAAGCTGCAGCCACATAGGCACATTACAACCCCCACACACAGTCATCCCAGCCAACAAGATGGCACTAGTTGCGCTGGAGTGTGCCCAAACAGCTGATGGGTCAGCTGGGGCCAGAGAGCACCTAGGGGGCTGCCTTTGGAGGACACACATATGACCCTAAGGTCACAGTGGGCAGTCAGCGATATGTGCAGCTGCATGGCTGCGTTGCAGGCCACGGTAATGGTGCTCCATGCCCATGCACCCCAACTCCACAGTCCACCTCCTGGCCACCACCGCTGCTCCCCCCAGCCCTCACATGAGCCCCCTGGCCAGTGGCACGACTGTCAGCAAACTATGGTCATGTTGGACACTTTCACACGCCCCTGTCTCTCCCTCAGCAGCCACGGCAGCTGTTTCATAATTTTTAAAAACACAAGTGAACCTCGCCGTCGGGAATGCACCCCAATGGAGGCGGAGTTTCGCAGGAGTTCCAGAGTATACCGAGTCAGGCCGCGAATGATATGCCAACCGTGTTTACTGTACATGCGTTCTGGAATGCATTGATGCCGCTGCTGAGGCGATGGAGAATTGCGATTTGTTGTGAAAGCCCAATCGTGATTCTCCACCCAATCGTGTGTCCCGATTTTGGTGTCGGCCGATGAGGAATCCCGCCCTCTCTGTTTATTGCAAGCAACTTGTTATAATGAGTTGAATAGGGGTCCAACTTAATGTATGTAAAAATTATGTCCAGTCATCTAAAGAATAGTACAAGTACTGCATTCCTCGCCTGAGTCCCTCTAATCAGCGACAATTAAGGAATTTGACACCTTGCCATTTACAGCTATATTTAGAGTTTAGTGAATGTTTTCTGCATTGTATCAGATTTACATACTGCAATACGATAACACTGAAATGCGACATAAATTATACTTTGCATTAGCTATTTATTTACTTCAGAAGCTCTTCAGCATTGTGTTCAGCTTTGCCCAACTGTAGTTTCAAAGGTTACAATCCAACTAGGCAATTGAGTGCAAGACCCTAACTTTATTGAATTACAAATATGTCTCCGTTGTAAAGAAAGAAAATTAATTTAACGCTACCAAGCACAGAAAAAATATCAATTAAATATCAGATAAAAACACATTATTGAAAAGGTTTAATGGTTTGGTTCCATTGGATTAGGAACATGGGACACAGGAGCAGGATCAGGTCATTTGGTTCTTTGAGCCTGCTCTGCCATTCAATAAGATCTGGTTATGGTCTCAAATCCACTTTCTTATGTGCCCCCCATAACCCTCAACTTCCGTGTCTATCAAAATTCTGTCTAACTCTGTCTTGAATAAATTCAGTGACCCAGACTCCACTGCTCACTGGAAATGAGAATTCCACAGAGGAATGACTCTCTTCAAGAAAAATGTTCTCCTCATCTCAGTCTTATTCTTAAAGCATCTCCTCTAGGTTACGGTTCGGTTTCTCTCAACTCAAATGAATTCAATTTAAAAGACTAAAATTGACAGATTTTTGTTGGATGTATGGGAATGATCAAAATTGGCAAATGGAGTTGATGTACAGTTCATCATGATTGAACTAAATAGCAGAATGAGCTTGATGGACTGAATGGCCTCATCCTGACCCTATATTTGGGTTTGGTTTGGATGAGTTTTGTTTTGGATGATTCGTGTGTTTGATCTCATTGTGTTGATGTAGTTCGATCAGCTTTACATTAGTTGATTTTGGATTGGTTTGATTTGCTTTTCTTGGATTGAATTCTATTTAATATGGTTGTCTCTGATCTCTAGCTCACTGGCTGAGGCTAAACCAATGTGTTAGCAATTGTTTAAACCCGAGATGAGCCTCCAACTATATATTAGTGCAATCACTATTTCCACCTCTGTAACAATTGCCTGACTACATCCATAGCTCAGCCTATCTGCAACTGAAACATCCATTCATGTCAAGTCTAGCGATACCAATGACTACTTCAACACATTCTTGGCTGGCCACTGATATTCTTCCCTCTGTAAACTTGAGACCATCCAATGCTGTCCGTGTCTTAATTCGCACCAAGTTCCATTCATCTATCATCCCTGTGCTTAGTGACTTACATGGCTCCTGGTTAAGGAATGCCTTGATTTTAAAATTCTCATCATTGTTTTCATATTTCCTCATGGTCTCACCCCTCTCTATCTCTGTAATCTCCTCAAACCCCGTAGTCCTTCAAGATATCTGTGCACACCTATAATAGTAACCTGCACAGGACTCATCCAGCTGGGGATAATTGTTCCCTGTGCTCAATTGGACTGAGTTAACCCAGCACCAGCATAAAAGGCTGGCAGCTGTAAAGCCAGCTAAAAAAGGAATGAGGACCCAGTGAAAGGTAATCGGGCCCTGTGCATGTATAATGCTGTTGCTGAAATAAAGGACTTTTAAGAAGCTCGTTGGACTCCTCTGGCTTTATCACACCATATCTGGCTACTTCCGCGTACCTGATTTGTAATCACTTCACCGTTACTTGCCATTCATTCAATTGCCTCAACTCTAAGCTTGGGAATTCTCTGCCTACACTTCTGCATTCTCTATCTCATCTCAGTCCTTTACTATCTCTTCCACCAGATTTTTGGATATCTAACCTAATATCTCGAGATGTGGCTCAGTGTTATATTTTGTTTTATAATGCTCCCACAGGGTGCCTTGAAATGGTTTATGGTGTTAAAGATGCAATAAAAACATAATTTGTTGTTGTCTTAACTGTATTTTGGGTTGGTTGGCATTGGTTTGACTTAATTTGACTTCATTCAGTTGTCTCGGTTTCACGTTGACTTTGCGAGATTGCATTGGGTTTATTTTGTGTTGGCTTTGGTTAGAGTTGGTTTGGGTTAGGGTTAGTGTTTGGTTAATTCTTGACTGGATTATTTTGGACAGATTTGGGTGAAGATTAAATTTGGGTTAGGGAGAATGTCTGGTTTGGTATGAGTTATATCGATGGGATTTCAATGACTGGGTTACTTTACGTGGATTTAGGTTAGGGTTAAATTTGGGGTAGAGTTGATTTGATGGGATTGCAGTGTATGGATTTATGTCATGTTGGCTTGGGTTGCTTTTATAAAAAATTCAGGATGCATCTCGGCTTTCTATACCACCTCCTCACTTTACCCAGCACTGCTTAACACTGTTTTCTTAAGGCTGTTATGAATGTTCGAAAGTTACAGCAACCAGGAAAATGCCTGATCAAATTATAACGCTAAATATCTACTGAATATGTGCAGTATGCCTTCACTCTATCATAAATCTGCTCCTTCACTTTTTAAATGGTTCAATTGCTTTATCCTTCTGGACCCTATGTAATAAGAGTCTCAACTATTTCTCTTTAAATTTACAGGAAGTTTTCTTTCATATTCCCCGAGCTGTGTTTTTTGCTTCTATTTGTATCATGTTTCTGATTGTTTATATGAATCTCCTTTTAAATTCTCTGGGATCATAGCACACCAGACTTCAGAACACAATCTTTCAGACCGGTTGGAATGCATTGAACCAATACATTATTCATTTTATGCTTTTGGAATGATGCTAGTTTTCAAAGTTAGACAGAGACCAATTGCTAATTCTGAAGAGGTTGACAGTGGCGCTAGCTAATGTTACCCACCCAAATATGGCCAGAGGTATTCCAATAATGCACTAATGACCTAGATAACTTTTTTTTAAACTCGTCATCGTAACTTTTTGCTTGTTAAAGCTCCCCAGTAATACGAGTTAAGTAACAAAAAGGAAGTACTGACTAACTACGGAGTGTCGATCTGCCCAAGAGCACCCAAAGTTCAGGGTCTGACCATGCCATCTGAATTCTGGGCAACTTCTGCCCATTGGAGAGATCACTGCCAACTTCCATGAATTTGGAAGGTACTTATATGCCCATTATGATCCCAGGCCAGACCCCAACAGTGGCTAGGATACTAGATCGATACCTCTATATTTTGGTGTATTTGAAAGACTGTGCGGTTGGACCAGGAGTGAGTGCATGAAGAAATAGGGCTTGGTTATTTTTACTATAACTACAATAGTAAACTTTTTAACTTCACACGAAAAGAACAGCTTACAATTTACACCTTAAACACTGCTGCTCAATTTCCCATTAAACAACAAGAAAAGAAACATACAGATCTCAATCTATCTTACTGTGGATGACTAATGGACTCAGCATCAGGCAGATCAGAATTCAACTCTCTCCAAAGTGCCCCCACCAACTGGGCCTCTCTAATGCTTTCAAAATGTCTTTCTGCCTTCCCTGGCTCCACCCAGGAATGACCTCAGCTGCTCAAGGTGAAAAACAAATTCTCCCTGAAGGCTGCAAAGCACATTAATTTCCCAGGGACTGTCCCAAACAAATCACAGTCCATTAGCCCAGACTGAAAAACACATTATTTGTCAATGTCACCTTATGGCTGCTAAAACACCCAGGCCCTGGACATAGAATTATTTTGAAAAAAACATCATGATTGCAGTCAAACACACACTAACCCCCAAGCTTTTAACCATGAAATTGCTCAATACTTAGAACCCAATAATCTTAACGTCTTCCAGTCATCACAATGCATGTGACTTAAAGCTTTCCAAATAAAATGGACCTCCTGTTGTGGGTTGTACAGGAAAGTCCACACACCCCTGAACTCTCCATTGTTTTTTAAAATTCATGGCAATTCCTTTTCCTCTTTAAGGTGCTGCAGGAGACACATTGGACAAGTGGTTTAATTATTCAACTTCACGTTAGCGAGTTTCCTATTGGGAGTGTATTTCATGCTAACAGCTCTCTCACCGCCATATGAAGAAGACCATGGAGCAGGAGGAATGCTGTCTAACTCCTCGACTAACTCCTCTAACTCCAAGAACTCAGCTCAACAAGAACATTTCCCCCTCCCTCCCCCAACCCCTCAACCTCTCATACCCCCCCCCCCCCTCAAAATCTCTCTCTTGGCTTGGAGTAGGGCATTACAGATTCACCAAATTACTGGGTTTCCCAGGGACAATAAAGTTAAATTCAGAGACTAAAGTTGGACTCCTTTAATTATAGAAGATTGAGGGTGATCTCCACACCTTAGCAGCCCGTGGCCTCTTCCACTTGGAATAAAAGGAGCAGTAGGTGCATGTGAACACCACCACCTGCAAGTTCCCCTCCAAGCCACTCACCATCCTGACTTGGAAATATATCGCCGTCCCTTCACTGTTGCTGGGTCAGAATCATGGAACTACCTCCCTAACAGCACTATGGGTGTGCCTACACCATACAGATTGGAGTAGTTCAAGAAGTGGCTCACCACCACCTTCTCAAGGGCAATTAGGAGTGGGCATTAAATGCTGACTTAGCCAGTGGCACTCAGATCCCATAAAACAAAAAAAGGAGCTATTTAAGGTCATTGAAAGAGTTGATAGGGTCGCTCGAGAGAAACTATTTCCTCTATTAGGGGAAGGGGAGGACAATCAGGTATAACCTTAATATTCGAGCAAGAACAATGAGAGTTGATGTCATTCATGGAAAACTGGATTGCTCAGCTGAAAAGAACTATCGAGATTGGGAGTCAGAATTGAAATTGATCAATGTTTTTTTTGCTGGGCAACGATATTAAGGTCTAAAGAACCAAGATACTTCACTGAGTTAAGTTACAGATCAGCAAAGATCTAAACTGAATGGTGGAATTTGTGGAAGGGACTAATTTGTCCACTTCTAGGTCCTGACATTCCCAGAATGTTTGGGAATATGATGGTTTTCAGGACCTTGTTGACTTGCCCAGTGCCGTACCCACTCACTCTCTCCCTCAGCAGCCATGACGCCAGTTTCACGATTTTTAAAAGCACAAGTGAACCGTGCCATTGGGAACACAGCCCATCGGAGGCGGAGAATCACCGAGGCCCCAGAAAATACCGGCTCGGGCCCGCTAATGACATGTTTACTGTATGTGCATTCCGGACTGCATTGATGTCACTGTCGAGGTGACGGAGAATAGCGATTTGGGGGTCACATCAGGCCCGCTGTGATTTTAGCATTGGAACCTTTTCTCCGCCCAATCACGCTTTGCGATTTTGGCGTTAGCCAATGGGGAATTCCGCCCATAAATTCTCCTGTTAACTCAGTTATGGAGATGAGGGGGGTAATGGCGGGCAATGTTAAGGAGCTGTTGAATTGGGAAAACATTAGAGTCACAGGGCAGAATTCTCCGGTTGGGAGACTGTGTTGCTGTTGACACTGAATTGAATGCAGTTCATGTTCCCATTGGAAGCGCTATCCGGTGAGTGAGGCAGGACATGCAAATAAGCCAGCACACTGCCAGCACGAATCCGAACAATTCCTGGCCAGTGGGCACTCTAACTAATGGGGCCGGAGTTAGCGCTAAAGAGTTTGGAAGCTGGAGCTCCATTTACTACACACTCACTGCAGCCACCAATATGACTCACAGAAGACATGCCCCCGAGGTGGGCCCACAGCTCCATGCCAGTGAGTCGCGGAGGGAAACCCTCTTCCGCAGGGTGGGCCGCACACTCAACCTTGCTCTCCTGAACACTGCCTGGGAGGTGATGGCAGAGGCAGTCCGTGCTGCCAGCCTCACCAGGCAGAGACAGCTGTTGATCCAGAGGGGTGGGAATCACTGGCGAGGCCTCTGCCCAGAGAGGGTCAGATAACCAGGGAGGGTTCCAAAGGCCACGGTGCAGGTGTCCTCTGGTTGGGGTAAACTCTGCTGCTCCATTGCTTCCTCTGCAGTGGGCCAGCACTTTTGAGGAGTGCTAACACCTGATGGGGCCCTGATTGACCTTGGGTACACCCAACCCCTTGATGCAACAGCTGGGGTGTGAAGGTGTCAAGAGGGGTGGCCTGGGTGAACTTCAGATGACCAGAGGCCATCTGGATATTCAAAGGATACAGACAGCACTCAGTAGAGTGTACAGTCAGGAGCCTCCATTGAAAAAACAAACTGTAACAATGGCGGTCTGAGCCAGGCCACCCGATCCCGAGGGGGACACCCCGAGGCCACGGACGCAGCATCAAGTTGCTCTGCACTAATGCCCCCAGCCCAGGTAGCTACCCCTCAACAAGTCAGACAGTTTTCAATGGTATTTCAGTGTTTTTTTGTAGCCTCCCTCTCCCCCTCCGCTGCCATGGTGGCGTTAGTAAATAATTGCGCCAATACACACCCGTGAAACCTCCGCCTGAGAGGAGCGGAGCATCACGGAAGAGCAGAGCATAAAGCGTCCAACCCGCTATCACATTTAAATGCATGCAAATGCCGGCTTTGCATTGCCCTGACAGCATGGGGTACAATCCTTTTTTTTGGCATCAGGGAGGGACCGGAGCAGGGCGCCCGAATCAGCACCAGGCACGAACCTCGATTTTTGCAGGATGACCAATTCTCCATCCGATTGGGATTCACGTTTCCGGCGTTGCGAGGCAGAGTATCCAGTCCATAGTTTTTACCATAACAGTAAACCAACCCATCCTGTCTGTGCTGGCCATCAAGAACCTATTTATTCTAGTCCCATTTTCCAGCACGTGGCCTTGCGATGGCGTTTCGAGTGCTGGTCTAAATGCTTCTTAACTGTTGTGCGGGTTCCCTTTCAGGCAGTGAGTTCCAAACTCCCACCACTCTCTGGGTGAAAAAGCTTCTCATTTTATTGTGTTGAAAGCTCTGGAGGAAGTCTTGAACATGCCAAATGAGGGAAAGGATGTCTAAATGAGCTGAAGCAGTTTCTGGGTGTGGATGATGAGGTTGAATGGTGGAATCATTGCTGGGCACTGATGGTAAACTGAGGGTTTGTGTTGTGAGAATCATGGCCCAGTCCCAGGAAGGTGGTTAACACCTTTCCCCAACAAGCCAACCTGGGCAGCAATTGAAGTGTGGCTTTCCTCCCCATTGAGTCACCGGCGAGTTTCCCCCACACACATTCAAGCGGCTCAACGCCCTTCTAACAGCCACAAACAGGACAGAGAAGTGACAGGGCCGCAGGCCAATCGGCCCCTCCCTACACAACCCTCTCTGGCTCCGTCTCCATTTCATCACTATTCGCACTTATAACCTTATAAAAATTTACCCGCGCCTCAAGTCGCTCAAGATTTCACAAGTAATACATTTGTATTACATTAAGTGAAAACAGACATTTAATCACATTCCCGTGCCCAAGTATTAAGCACAGAGTTTACCGCGACCCAGTGCAGTTCATAATTGCATTAGGAAATCAATGATTGCAGAAATACTGGCTGCAGAATGACTGTTCTTCGTCTCTGTGGGAAGTAACAACAGACCCGAGAGAATGTCAGTTGCTGCAGTCAGTGAATGCCATCTCCGTCAGGAGGGGACTGGTGAGAGGAATACACAACTGGAACACAGAGAATGAAAGGGTGAATGAGTGACTGGATCAGGTATTCAATCTTCCAGTCAGATCGTATTCGTTGACAAGTTTTGTTAAAATGAACTTGACTCCCAGCCGTTAGGGTGAAATCTCCCACGCAGGATCTGTCTGTTTCATCGTGTGCTACTTGCAGGCCACTCTGCCCATCCTGTCCCTTCTCGTGGAAAAGAGTTTTCCCCAGTTAGTCTCTTGCCCCGTTCTTTCCACGTGGGGGGCTGTACCTTTTCGGTTTCAAGTAGGTATCCAATTCTGAAAAGTTACTGTTGGATTTATCCCAGGCAGTGCAGATCCTGATCGAAGTGTAGATTTCTAGCTGCTCCTGGCTACTGGCCCTTATCCCACTGCAATAGTCTCCCGCCCTCCCCCCGTTTTTACTCTTATCAAAATCCTTCTATCAACCCTCCCCTTAACCTTCTCTGCTCTAAAGAGCACCTCCAATCCCTCCACACCGCTAAAATCCCTAATCCCTGGTATCATCCCAGTAAATCCTTCTCCAAGGCCATAACATTCCTCATTAAATCCGGTGCCCGCAGGCTGCAGACTGGTTGTCCAACCTGTCCGAATCCCTCCAACTGGGAAAGCTAAAATTTGCCATCCGGGGGGGGGGGGGGGGGGGGCGGAAGGTGAGCTACCACAGGACGTGGCAGCCGTTCACCAACTGGTTCCGAGACCTGTTCAAAGCCAGCAAAGGGGGGGGGGGGGGCGGGGAGGGCAGGAAACATAGGAACATACAGGATGGGGAAAGGTGCTAAGGCTCACAAGAAATCGGGACAAGGGACTAAGCCGCAGGGGACAGGCCCGAGGGCACATGGAAAACCAGAATGAACACATCAGTTAATACAGGCCACCGCCATACTGGGGAGTACAGCTGAGGGAGACCAACCAAAAGGGGACCATGGCCAGGGGGGGGGGGGAGACATGTCCATGTAAACATAGATAGTGACCATTGCTTGGTTCCGTTTTCTTTTTCTCTCATTGGTTTTTCCCTTTTGCAATCTTAATTTGTCCTTGGTTGTTTTTGCATTGTATTATGCGCGGTTATGTAACTTGTAATTTAACTTAACTGAACTATGCATAATAAAATGTGAAAACCAATAAAACATTTCTTATAAATGTGTGGTGCCTGGAACTGAGCACAATCCTCCAGCTGATGTCTACCCAGTGTTTTAGAAAGATGTAACATAACGTCCCTGAATTAGTTCTCAAGGGAAGGAAGCATTGTCATTTTGCCCTACACCTTTAAAGATTGGTGTGTGTTTGGTCCAAGGTCTTTCTGTTGGTGGACCCATTAAATTGTACCATTTAATTTACCTCCTTATTTTTCTGAGCAAAATGCATCACTTCTCACTTGTGTGTGAAACCTGCCATATGTGTTTGCCCATTTTACCAATCGGGTTATAACCACACCCACCCCAATAATCAGTTATATCCATCGCGTGTATTTATTGGTTTTCAGAGTTTCATGTCATCTGCACACTTTGAAGTTAGGCCCTGTGTGTCCAAGTCCAGGTCACTCATGTCAAATGGGGCAGTTCCCCTAAGACCAAGGCCCTGGGGTAGCATCACTGTCTAGACTCACTGTATAACTTCACTCCATCTGAAAAATATCACTCCCCCACTGCTCATTGTCCCTTGGTCAATGCTGAAAGCTCTGCTGCTCCTGTCCGTTTGCACCTATCAGCTTTTATCTTTGCTGATTTGTCTGTTCAGCACACTAAACACAGATGGGCCACTTTCTGGGTGGCAGTTTGATGAATAAATGCAAAATAAAAGTCCAGATCTAGGGACTTGTTTTGAAATTAGGGGTGTCCCTTTTAGGGCATGATGTGGAGATCCGGCGTTGGACTGGGGTGAGCACAGTAAGAAGTCTTACAACACCAGGCTAAAGTCCAACAGATTTGTTTCGAACACTAGCTTTCGGAGCGTAGCTCCTTCCTCAGAGGAAGGAGCAGTGCTCCGAAAGCTAGTGTTTGAAACAAACCTGTTGGACTTTTAACCTGGTGTTGTAAGACTTCCTTTTAGGACAAAGAAGAGGAGACATTGTTTCTCTGAGATGGTTGGAACTCTGTCTCAGAAGGCGGTGGAGGCAGTGTCACTGAATACATATTTAAGGCAGTGGGAGATAAATCCTTGTTGGGCAAGGGAATCCAAGGGTGAATGAGTGTGTGGAATTCGAAATACATACAGACCGGCCGTGATCTTATTGATTGGAGGAGCAGACTCACAAGGCCGAATGGCCTACTCCGATTTCTTAAATTGGTATGTGCACCAGATAATAATAATACTCGTTATTATCACAAGTAGGTTTACATTGGCACTGCAATGGAGTTACTGTGCAAATGGACCCGTTGTGTCCATAAACAGATCCGGGAGAAACCATTGTCCTACTTGCTGGCTGTGACTACCCCCATTCTTGGCGCATGTTTCAATGAGGTTGTGGATTTCTGTATCATTCCATGACAATAATTGTAAAGACATTGTAATTGACGGATACACGATAATGATGACTTTGATAAGGCAAACGCTCCAATTCTTCCTGCAGCTCGCCTTTCACAAACTCGCCCGTTTTAAACTAAAAAAAAACACCCTCGAGATTAAAAGAAAACCCCAGGGATGTTTGATAAATCGATGCTGTGATGTTTGGCGGAAAGTATATTTGGTAAATATTTAAAAGGCTGTTTCTGTTCAAAGGGTTAGATCTCGAAGAATGTCACGGTTCGGGTCCTTGACTGCTGAAATGTTCAAAAGAACGATTGAAAGAATTTACAACCTTTCCCGAATATTCATTTTTTTTTAAAACCGGGCAGCTCCAACCCGGAGGAACGGTTTTCTTTTCAAAAAGTGCGAAAATCCTCGGAGAAAATTACATTAATTTTCATTGAAGTGATTTTACATAAAGCCGAGAGACTGAGTTTAGATTCTCTCCCACCTTCTCCGGGTTAATTTCAAAAGCTTTCTAATTCCGGCAAATACTGACAGTGAGAAACAGATAAAACTCGATTCAAAAGTGTTTCAGTTTTAGAAGTTGATCAGTTGACAAAGATAGAGAAACGCACTGTGATGATCATCCCATTCTAAACACTCGCTCTGAGCTAGTTTTCATTAATTGCCTTTTAAAGATTGCATAAATATAAATACCTACTTTGGCCGTGTCCTTGACGTTCTGGGGAAATCTAAAAACCGGGTTTATTCCACTTGCGGGATGGGTTCTGGGGTGAAAGGTTCCGAGTTGGGGGGGTTTTGGTCTCTATCTGAGCCACTTCCATTACTGGTTTAAGAATTTGAAAGGGAACGCCGCTCATCGGAGCGACTTGATCCCAGATTCTGAAAACAATTCTGGGCTGTCGGTTAACCCGAGAAACCAGATTCTCCATATTAATCGAACCTGTCAATGAATAAAGGCAGTTGTGTCAACAAGGCAATTGTCCCCTTTTTGAACGAAAGAATGTGCAGCAAAAAATAATTGCCATACATTCAATAAAAATAAGTGCCACACGGCAAGTGCCCCTTCCAATGGTGACAGATGATTCGGCCTGTCCTGTGGCTGCAGTTTTAAAAAAAACAATTTAACATAACTGAATTAAACAGTGTTGGAGGGACCCTCACTTCAGTAGCCGAGAATCTCTTCACTCTCGCCTGTGCAGTGTTGAAGATTCTGTTAGCGACTAGATTATCTAGACCATAGCTAAAATCCACATTGCTGGCAATGTACAGTGCCACAATTCAGGGGGGGGGAGGGGGGGGGGGGGGGTTCGCCGTTTATTTATCTGATTTACATAATTGGATAGGGGAATAATTTAGCTCGAAAACCACAAAATGTTGGGATGTAAAGAACCATCACAAGAATTTGACATATTCGGGTTAGGAATAAGTAGAGGCCGATTTAGTTAACATGCCACTAGTGCATGAGCATTTATCTGATGAGGATTCTAATATAATAAAGTTCAATGGAGCGTTTGCAGGTGAGAAAAGTGAAGTGGCGATTCAGATTTGAGATCGAGGTAAAGCTGACGTTCAAAGAAATGAAATGGAGTCAGCGAGGCGAATAAATGCTGGGCGAGCCTGCGAACCCACAGCCCGCAGTCAGCGAGGCGAATTTCTTAATGGGCAAAATAACAGATGATTAGTTATAGTTATCCAATGATAATTTAAGGCGTCCTTTCACGGGCTGTGGGTTCGCAGGCTCGCCCAGCATTTATTCCTCATCTCTAATTACCCTTGAGAAGGTGGTGGTGAGCTGCCTTCTTGGACCGCTGGTCTACGGGGTGTCGGTACACCCACAGTGCTGTTAGGGAGGGAGTTCCAGGATTTTGGCCCACTGACAGTGAAGGATATACTTCCAAGTCAATGTGATGGGTGATTTGGAGGGGAACTTGCTGGTGGTGTTCCCATGTACCTGCTGCCGTTGTTTATACCCCAAAGGGGCAAGAACACTGCTCGAAAAATAATTAGCCATGCACAATAAAGAGGGAACATCAAACTAAAATTCAAGCATCCTGTTGGCTGGGAGAGTTATAAAGTAGCACAAAGGCTGACAAAACAATTACAAAAAGACTTGCGAGGGATTTCAAAATCAACTCAAAATGTTGGCAATGATAGGAGGGAAAGAGGGCAGTCAGCAGCAATGTGACAACAGAAAATGGTAATATTGTCAATAAAAATAAGAAAATGGGGGAGATGTTGACTGACTTTCTGAAATCAGTATTTACAGTTGGGGAAAAGGTCAGCATGCAAGACATCAAGGAAATTATATTGTATCAGGGAAGGGGGAATTCACCCAAATTAACAGAAACAAAATAGGGGCAGCATGGATAATTTAAGTGTTTCCTTTTATTGTTAAGAAGTGTTTAACTGTTAATTGTAAGATATTTTCTGTGATGTTAATGTGTTTAATCCAGTGTTAAAAATACAGTTTGTTCTAATAGAAAAGATTTCTAGTGGTCAGTGGCATCACTCTTGGAGCAAAGTATCCTTTCCTCAGTTTTATAAGTTTAAAAAAAAGTGTTTGGGGTTTTTGCCCAGTACGTTAACAAATGTCAGGTTCTGGTCCGAGATCTTAACCCCACAGCCTTCTCAATGGCAAATAGGGATGGGCAATAAATACTGGCCTGACCAGTGATGCCCACATCCAGGGAAAGAAGTTTTAAAAATCTACCACTTAAGAAAGGTGAGAGAGGAAAACCAGGGGTTATAGAGCAGTTAGTACCATTGTCTATTGTTGGAAAATTGCTCAACTCTGTATTTCAGAAAAAAGTGTGAGAATATTTTCAGCTGCTCAAAGAACCAGCACTGATTGTAAAGAATAGGTCATAACTGGAAAACCTGATTTTTAAAGTGGTGGTGAAAGTAGTGAACAGTATTTATCTAATGCCTCCTGGAAGTCTTTATAAATAATGTCCATAAAGACCATCATAAGAAACTGTTGCAGCTCACTGAACTGAAGACAAGTTATTAACCCGGTTAGGAAAGTAGCTGAATAACAAGAGACAGAGATTCGGGACAAAGGGCAAGAAGCCGAATTAGCTCAATAGTTTCCTGCAGAATCTATGCTGGGCCTCAAATATTCATCATTTTCAAGAACAACTTAGTTGATGGAATAGAAAGCCACAAAGGATGAAACAAAGATCAGCAGCATTGTAAGCAATGAAAACAGTGGGGGGAGGCGATGGCATAGTGGTATTTTCACTGGATTAGTAATCCAGAGACCCAGAAGAATGATCTGGGGACCCGGGTTTGAACCACATCATGGCAGATGGTGAAATTTGAATTGGATAAGCACCTGGAATTAAAAGTCTAAATGTGGACCATGAAACCATTGTAGATTGTCGTAAAAATCCATCTGGTTCATTAATATTCTTTTGGGAAGGAAATCTGTCACCATTACCTGGTCTGGCCTTCATGTGACTCCAGACTCACAGCAATGTGGTTGACTCTTTAAAAACTGCCCTCTGAAAAGGCTGAGCAAGCAACTCAGTTCAAGGGCAATTAGGGATGGGCAATAAGTGCTGAGATTCACATTTGGATTTGGATTTGATTTATTGTCACATACACTGAGGTACAGTCAAAAGTATTGTTCTGCGTACAGTACAGATAGATCATTCCAGACATGAAAAAATATAGGACATCCAATGAATACACAATGTAAATACATAGACACAGACATCGGGTGAAGCATATGGAGTGTGGTACTAATCAGTAGAGAAGATGTGTGGACAGATCAGTTTAGTCCATAAGAGAGTTATTTATCCCACAAGTGAATATAAAGATAATATTGCAAAGGAGATATTGATAACTGAAATGAATGGGCAAAAATGTGGCATTTGGAATTCAGTAGAGGCAAATGTGAGGTCACCCACTTTGAACATTAAAAAGGAGAGAACTGAATACTTCCCAAATGTTGAAAAAACTAGAAACAGTGATGGTCCAAAGAGATTTGGAAGTCCAGGCAAAAAATCATCAAAATGTCATGGACAGGTATAGAAATGTATAATATAGAGGGCAGCACGACGGCGCAGTGGATAGCACTGCTGCCTCACGGTGCCAGGATCCCAGGTTCGATCCCGGCTCTGGGTCACTGTCTGTGTGGAGTTTGCACATTCTCCCCGTGTTGCGTGGGTTTCGCCCCCACAACCTAAAGATGTGCCGGTTAGGTGGATTGGCCACACTAAATTACCCCTTAATTGGAAAAAATGAATTGGGTACTCTAAATTTATATTAAAAAAAAGAAATGTACAATATAAAAGGTTAATGGAATTCTGGCCTTTATATTTAGAGGACTTGAATAGTCATTGGATGCTTATGGCACAGAAGGAGGCCATCCAGCCCATTGTGCTGGACCTCTGAAGGATCAATTAACCGTATGCTGCTCCCCAGCATTTTCCCATAACCTTGCAATTTTTTTCCTTTTCAAATAACAATACAATTCCCAATAGAAGTCATGCTATACAAAGCGCTGTTTGAGCATCATTTGGACTTCCATGAGCAGGTCTGGGCACCGCATCCTCTTCAGCAAATGACAATTGCTGTTAGATCAGTTGATTTTGTACCTGAGATTGATAGATATGTGTTCACTATGAAGATTCATGGGACTCTACATCAAGTCCAATAGGATCTCGTATATCCGGAGTCACTGCCTTCATTGCCGAAGAGTTTCACCTCTTCATTAATCCAGTAGGATCCAGCATATACGGAGGCACTGCCTTCACTGTCAAAGAGTTTCAACTCTTCATTACGTCCAATGGGATCCAGCACATACAGATGGCCCCTCCTACCACCCCGCTTCAAATAGGCTGGCTGAAAAAGCAGTCCAAACTTTTTAAGTACTGATGAAAAAACAATCTAACCAGCCACTGCTGCTTCGTTTCACAGATCTCTTGCTCTCGGACAATATGACCCTGAATACCACCACTGGGGTTACCCCGCTGAGTTGTTAATGGACAGGCCCCTCAGGACCAACTTGACCTAATTTTTCCAAATTTGTCTAGGAGGGTGGAGGTTAAGCAAACATCACAGAAAGGACACCACGATGTAGCCAAGGAGGACAGGTAATTTGAAACAGGCAATTTAGTTTATTTACAAATCTTTGGAGGAGGACCAGAGTGGATAACTGTGAGGGTTATTACCAGGACTGGCCCAGTGTCTTAGTCATCAACCTCCAGGATGGCAAAGTGAGAAAACATATAGATAATTTGAGACTGCGAGAAATTACCATCCCCGCAACTGGGTGTATGGAGCCAGCCCAAGTTACCAGGGGCTGTTAAGCACATAGGGGCTGTTTAGCACAGGGCTAAATCGCTGGCTTTGAAAGCAAACCAAGGCAGGCCAGCAGCACGGTTCAATTCCCGTAACAGCCTCCCCGAACAGGCGCCGGAATGTGGCGACTAGGGGCTTTTCACAGTAACTTCATTTGAAGCCTACTTGTGACAATAAGCGATTTTCATTTTCCCATTGTACCACTTGCA
This sequence comes from Scyliorhinus torazame, assembly GCF_047496885.1. Lineage (NCBI taxonomy): Eukaryota > Metazoa > Chordata > Chondrichthyes > Carcharhiniformes > Scyliorhinidae > Scyliorhinus > Scyliorhinus torazame. The sequence continues at coordinate 298,480,870 of NC_092713.1, read as the reverse complement.
GTCTGTGGTGTTAGAAATGAAATTTTTTCAAGGAGAATGATATGTGTCGACAGGAGGAGTTGAGGAGGTAGTCAGTGCTGCCCGTTATTCGGAATCTGCAAATTTGCCTGCCCCTGCTGTGGACTCTGATGCTTCAAGTTTGAAGAAGCCAGTTGCCAAGTTGAGGTGCTTGGCGAGAGTTAGAAAGCCACCTAATGGACTTATCTTGTGAACTTTGCTCTGAGCCCCTGTACTCGAACCCTCTTTGACTCTAATTGTAAAGAAGAGTTTCTGTTTTTGTATTTCAGAGATTTGTAAGGGAATTTATGGGGGGGAGGCAAGGGGGAATGTGGTAGCATGGCCCCTTTAAGGGGCGATCCCTCACCAGCTACGTGACCCACCGGGAGCCGATGGGGATGGAGCGTGCAAACCTCTGCCTATCGGGTTACTGGATGTGGACCTTGGTGTCAGGGTATTATCAGAGTTAGCTTGGGAGTCGAGGAACTAGACCTGTGTAGGAGTTGTACTGATCTCTATATAAAGTTCTTATAGATAGCTTTCATAGAATTTACAGTGCAGAAGGAGGCCATTCGGCCCATCGAGTCTGCACCGGCTCTTGGAAAGAGCACCCTACCCAAGGTCCACACCTCCACCCTATCCCCATAACCCAACCTTACACTAAGGGCAATTTTGGACACTATGGGCAATTTAGCATGGCCAATCCACCTAACCCGCACATCTTTGGACTGTGGGAGGAAACCGGAGCACCCGGAGGAAACCCACGCACACACGGGGAGGATGTGCAGACTCCGCACAGACAGTGACCCAAGCCGGAATCGAACCTGGGACCCTGGAGCTGTGAAGCATTTGTGCTATCCACAAGGCTACCGTGCTGCCGTTCTTCTTTTGTTAAAGTGACCCAAGCTGGGAATCGAATCTCGGACCCTGGAACTGTGTTATTGTGCACAGATAGAGTCTCAAAACTCTACCCCTCCAATACCTCTCTCAACCTCACAGTCTGTTCATCCAACACGGAGTAGAAAGTCACCACCTTTGGACTTCACCACAAATTCAAATCCCCTTTAACTCAACCATTGTCTCAGGCCTAACCGGGCTGTTCCGGGACCTCAGCATTCTATTCGACCGAGCTGAGCTTTAACCCTCGCATCTTCCCCATCACAATGACTATGTACTTCCACCTCCATACCATTGCTGATTTCCATTCCAGCCTCAGCTCATAATATACTTTAATTCATGCCTCTTGTCAACTCCAGCTTCAACTATTCCAGCATGTTCTCATTCTGCATGATCTACAAACTTCTGCTCACTCAAAACTCTCGCTTCCGGTATTCTATTCCACACCAACTCTTGTTCACCCATGGGGAGATACTGGCACAGTGGAAATGTCACGGGGCCAGTAATCCAGAAGCCCAGGCCGATGTTTTCCGAGCTCCTACCCTATCCCTGAAAGCTAGTCTTAGCTACAGTTACCATGAAACGATCATTGATTATTGTAAGAGTCCATCTGCTTCACTAATGTCCTTTTGGGCAGGAAATCTGCCATCCTGACCCAGTCTTGCCTACATGTGACTCTAGACCCTCCAGCACCCACAGTGGTTGACTCTTAACTGCCTTCCGGAATGGCCTAGCAAGCTACTCCATTGTAGCAATTTGGAATGGGGAACAAATGCTGGCCTTGCCAATGATGTCCACAGCCATTAGAAGGATATAAAAAAAAGATTGGCTACTGTTCCGCAAACATCTCTGCGTCTGGGGCGGCATGTGGCGCAGTGGTTAGCACTGGGACTGCGGCGCTGAGGACCCGGGTTTGAATCCCGGCCCTGGGTCACTGTCCATGTGGAGTTTGCGCATTCTCCCCATGTTTGCGGGGTTTCACCCCTACAACCCAAAGATGTGCAGGTAGGTGGATTGGCCACGCTAAATTGCCCCTTGATTGGAAAAAAAAAATGGGATACTCTAAATTTTAAAAAAACATCTCTGTGTCAGCTGTGGCTAAATTGGTAGAACCTTTTATACTGAATCACAAGCTTCTGGGGTCAAGACCCACTCCAGAGCTTCACCACGCAAAATCAAGGCTGGCTCTCCAGCGGAGCACAGAGCGAGTGCTATACTGTCAGTGGTGCTGCCTTTTGAATGAGAGGTTAGATCAAGGCCCAGTCTGCCTCCTCAGATAGATGTACAAGATGTGAACGATCCCATGTCACCAATTCAAAAAGCACCCCCGATCTCAATATTTATAATTCAATTAACATCGTAAAGCGGATTATCTGGTCATTAATACATCCTTGCTTGCAGGAGCTTACTTTGTGAAAATTGGTTGCCACAATTCCTATATAACAAGTGACTAACTTCAAAAGCACCTAATTGGCTGTAAAGTGCTTTGAGAGTGGGTGTTTATGAATAGTGTCGATGATGGCAGCACGGTAGCATGGTGGTTAGCACAATTGCTTCACAGCTCCAGGGTCCCAGGTTCGATTCCCGGCTTGGGTTACTGTCTGTGCGGAGTCTGCACGTTCTCCCCGTGTGTGCGTGGGTTTCCTCCGGGTGCTCCGGTTTCCTCCCACAGTCCAAAGATGTGCAGGTTAGGTGGATTGGCCATGCTAAATTGCCCTTAGTGTCTAAAATTGCCCTTCGTGTTGGGTGGGTTACCGGGTTATGGGGATAGGGTGGAGGTATGGGCTTGGGTAGGGTGCTCTTTCAAAGACCCGGTGCAGACTCGATGGGCCGAATGGCCTCCTTCTGCACTGTAAATTCTATGAAATTGTAATGCAGAACAATGCCAGCAGCGCGGGTTCAATTCCCGTACCAGCCTCCCCGAACAGGCGCCGGAATGTGGCGACTGGGAGCTTTTCACAGTAACTTCATTGAAGTCTACTTTTGACAATAAGCGATTATTATTATTATTATTAAATGTGCAGGGTAGGTGGATTGGCCACACTAAATTGCCCCTTATTTGGGAAAAAATGAATTGGGTATTCTAAATTTATTTTTAAAAAATGAATAGTGCTAGATAAATGCTCATATTTCTTCTCAATTTCAAATTAATATTTTAATTGGATTAGTTTTGGATTGCGATAGGAAAAAGAGTCTGAATAGATACAATGAGCCATTTTGGGATAGACACATATATATATCCAATCTGGGGGGAAAAAACATGAATATCTCTTCTACGTTTGTCTGCTGGCCAGCTCTTTATTCACACAATTACATTCATTCAATTCTGTGGCCCTTAATTTTCATAATAAGTCTCTTAGGTAGAATCTTGTCAAATGTATTCTGAAAATGCACAGGTAAAACAACCATCACTTCACCAACGCAGCCAAAGATTTTATTTTAAAGAAACAACTAAGTACAAACTGTCCTTTCCAAACATTTGCTGACAAGTCAGTGATTCGTGGATAGTTTCGTCAGTGTTACTGAACCTATTCCTCTGTTCTGGGAATAGTAGCACGGTGATTACATTATGGCTCTAGTAAATCAATTTAAATAATAATAATCTTTATTAGTGTCACAAGTAGGCTTATATTAACACTGCAATGAAGTGTGAAAATCCACTAGTCACCACACTCCTGCGCCTGTTCGGATACACTGAGGGAGAATTCAGAATGTCCAATTCACCTAACAAGCACGTCTTTCGGGACTAGTGTGAGAAAACTTGAGCACACAGAGGAAACCCACGCAGACATGGGGAGAACATGCAGACACTGCAAAGACAGTCGCCCAAGCCAGGAATCAAACCTGGGTCCCTGGTGCTGTGAAGCAGCAGTGCTAACCACTGTGCTACCATACAACCCAGGGGGCCCGGACTAATTATCCAGTGACATGAGTTCTGGTCCCACCAAGGTAGATGGTAAATTTAAATTCAGTTAAGTAAATAAATCTGAAACAAAAGACTAGTATTAGCAATGGTTGCCATGAAATGATTGGATTGTCATTAAAAACCATCTGACTCACAAATGTCCTTTCGGGAAGAAAATCATGACCTGGTCTTGGCCTATCTTGGCTTACTGCCACCTTCTGAGAGGCAACTGAGTATGGGCAATAAATGTTGGTCTTGCTAATGGTTCTCATGTCCTTCGAATGAAGAAGAAGAAAAATCCTACATTCTAGAAACCAGCATCTCCTCTTTGGGATGGACGTCTACTTCCCTCTCCTACACCCAGTTTATTTTCCTTGTTTGGGATTATTGAAAGTGTACAGCGAGCTTGTGGCCAGTTTTCTGCCAGTGAGGGAGCTAAAATGTCCTGGCAGTGTTTAGTGAGATCACTGTTGCGAAGGCAGTTCTGGGGTTTTGACTTAGTGACAATGAAATAATGGCTAATATATATCCTGGTCTGGATATTGTGTGATATGGAGGGGAACGTAGTGGTGACATTCCCATGTGCCTACTGCCCTTGTCGTTCTCGGTGATAGGGGTCATGGGTTTGGAAGGTTCTGCCAAAGTAGCCTTGGTGAGTTACTGCATTGAATCTTATAGATGATACACACTGCTGCCTCTGTGTGTCTAAGCTGGTGAATATTGTGCAATCAAGTGGACTGCTTTGCCCTGGATAGTATTGAACATACTGAGTGCTGTTGGAGCTGAATGCATCCAGGCAAGTGGGCCGTATTCTAATACATTCCTGACTTGTGCCTTGTAGATGGTGGGCAAGCTTTGGAGAGTCAGAAGGTGAGTTACTCGTCACAGAATTCCCAGCCTCTCACCTGCTTTTGAAGGCAAAGCATAGCTAGTCTAAATCAGTTTCTTGTTCATGGTAACCTGCGGATGTTGATAGCGGGGGATGTGATGCTGGTAATGCAATTGAATGTCAAGGGGAGATGGTGAGATTCTCTCCAATTAGATATGGTGATCCATGTAATTTGCTTCTCCCATCCTCTCTGCCTCTATCCCTCACTCTCTTCCTTTGAGGCATTCCTCTTCACAATGCTTTTGTTTGTCTAATCCCATATCTTCTACTTCCATCAGTGTCATATTTTGTTTTACAATGCTCCTGTAAAGCAACCTGGGATATGTTATTATGTTAAAGGTGCTATATATAAAGTTATTGTTGCCACTTTTTTACCCCCTCTTTTTAAAAAATAAATTTAGAGTACCCAATTGATTTTTGTTTCCAATTAAGGGGCAATTTAGCGTGGCCAATCCATCTACCCTGCACATCTTTGGGTTGTGGGGGCAAAACCCACGCAAACACGGGGAGAAGGAGCAAACTCCACACAGACAGTGACCCAGGGCTTGTGCCTGGGATTTCGGCACCGTGATGCAGCAGTGCTAAGCACTGTGCCGCGGTGCTGCCCGCTAAAGTTATTGTTGCCCCTTATCAGCTGAGCTTGAATTTTGTCCAGGTCTTGCGATATGTCAGGAGTTGTGAGCTAGGGTCTATGCGTGCAGAACAAGGATCGCCACAAGACCCTCTTCCTCTATTCCCAGACCACAGGACCAATATTGCTGTCAACAATTGGAGTGAACGGGACTTCCGGTGATGGTGGGCAGGAGGCAGCCACACACTGGAGGGTTCCTGCTTGGGAATAGGAATTTCGGAGTTTTAATGCCCGGTCCCGGGGACAACGGAGGCTGAAAAGGCTGTAAGAAGGCACAGGGAGGAGAAATGTCCAAGTTTGGGAGAAAAATGGCCGTGAAAAAGGAGGTTAACGGAAGTCCGCCGGTGAGTGAAAACGTCAGCGCAGGAACTGTAAGAAAAGCGGAGGCTGGAGCATCAGGGGAGGCCGCATCGCTCACAGCAGAAGAAATGGCTGTGGAACTTGAAAAACAGTACACAAAACACATGGAAGCGATGAAGAAGGAGATGGGGGCGGTATTGAAAGTGCTGCTGGAGGAGGCGATTGCCCCAGTGAGGGCAGCGGTATCAAGCGCAGCGGCGGAGGTGCGGGAGCAAGGTGAGACACTGAAGGATGTGGAAGAGATATTATTGCAGCACAGTGATCAACTCACCTCGATGGGGAAGGAGTTGCAGAGGGTGATAGAGCCAACATGGAAGACCTGGAAAGCAGATCCAGGCGACAGAATCTGAGGATTGTGGGTCTGCCCGAAGGGGTGGAAGGCCCGAGGCAGACGGAGTATTTTGCCACGATGTTAGCAAAGCTATTGGGGAAGGGGGGCCATCCCTCCCAATATGAACTGGATCGGGCTCATTGGTCGTGGAGGCCTATACCAAAGGGAATGAGCCACCAAGAGGAGTAACTCTATGCTTCCGTAGTTATAGCATGAAGGAGAAAGTCCTGTGCTGGGCAAAGCAGAAGCGGGAGGTGCAGTGGGCTGGAGCTGGTATGCGTATGTATCAGGACTTTACGTTGGAGCAGTGAAGAAGGCACTGTACACCAGCAAGATGCAGTGCGGCATAGTATATCCAGCTACGTTGAGGGTGACCTATAAATCCAAGGACTTTTATTTTGTGACGGCGGGAGCTGCGGAGGAGTTTGCAAAGGTAGAAGGACTGTGGCAGAATTGAGAAATGGTCGTGTACCGATGTAGCCTCATGTAACTTTATTTTTTCACTGCGTGTTGGTGTATGTACTAAAAGAGTTGACGCTGTATATATTTGGACAAATGAAGAGATGGGACTTTCATTTGCAATGATGGTTCTTTGGGGCTTGGGTGTGTGTGCTGGGGTTGTGTGCTAAAGGGGATTTCTTGGTTTTCCTGGGACTGGGCAAGGGGGAAGGAGACCCCGACGGGGGCCTCCACGCTGGCCAGTTTAAGCCCGCCAGTGAACGGGAGTGAGGTGGGGGGAGGAGCTGCGGCCATCGGAGCCTGGTAGAACAGGTTTCGGTGAGTCTAGCCGGGATGAAAAGTTGGAGGAAGGAACCAAGGTTGGGGGAGGAGTTTACAAGAGGAAGTGGAGGGGGGAGTCTGGGAGAGGGGGTGGGGGATGGGGGGGGGGGGGGCGTCTACAATTCATGGGTGTCATTCACGGTACTCTTTCGGGGATTGGATGGCATTGAATATTATGGGGGGGGGGAGTTGGGGATGGACTGTATATGTCAATGGGGACCATAGGCGATTCCTGATTCCTTTTTCTTTTTTCCTTCTTTTTGTCCCACCTTTGGAGGGTTTGTTTTATTTGATGCGTACATTGTCAGACGGGCCATTGTTTGGGGGTTGGTGGGAGGATGGGATCATTGTTATTAATAAGGGGATTGACATTGTATTTATTACCGTTTACTGTTTGTTGGTGGAGTGTAAATACTGAAGAAAATGTGAAAATGGAGAATAAAAATATATTTTAAAAAAATATAAGAACATAAGAACTAGGAACAGGAGTAGGCCATCTGGCCCCTCGAGCCTGCTCCGCCATTCAATGAGATCATGGCTCCACTCTCCGGCCCGTACACCATATTCCCGAATCTCTTTATTCTTTAGAAAGGTATCTATCTTTTTCTTAAAAACGTTTAAAGAAGGAGCCTCAACTGCTTCACTGGAGTGGGAGGTGGAATGGGCCAGTGATCTGGCCTTACGCACCTTGCTGCATCCCTATACAATGGCCCGGGAAGAGCCAGTCAGTGTATCGAGTTGCAAGCCCTCACTATGCCTCATCCAACCCCAGGAGTTTACCCACACACTAACCTTTCCACTTCCACCAGCAGATTCTAAATTTACCATCATCCAGTTATTTAGTCCAGTTCCTATGCCAACCATATTAAGAAAGCTGACGGAGTATTGCTTCCCAATCTGACGGAGTATTGCTTCCCAATCTGAGTATTGCTTCCCAATCTGCTTTAGCATCATGGAATACCTGCCACCTGACCTTGGTGACACAGCTACACTAAGCACCATTAGCTTCCAGAATATTTTCCCTTTGAGGATGCTGTACAATATCAACAGTGTTACATGTCAAACATCTTCCTTTAGCCCAACTTCCACATTCTCTTTAAAAGAGGCAAACTGCTCACTGAGCACCTCTGCTTTTGTTCTGTCAGTTTGAAAATTTTAGAGTCGATAACCTTGTTGCAATTTCAAATATTCTACGATATTAACGATATGGTACATTGGATTAATTGCATCAGTATTAATTGTGGACTAATAGTAAAATGCACGGTTTAAATAGTTACACGGTTAATCTGTATTCCTCCACACATCTCTCTGCCTTCAACCCCCTCCTCAAGTCCTGCATCTTTGATCAAACTTCTAGCTATCCAAGTCTGAGCCCCACATCCGGGTCAGAACATGGTGCGTTCAAGTCCCACTTTAGGATTGGAATGCAAAAATAGATCAAAGTTGACACCCCGGTGCTGCACTGTCGGAGATGCCGTTTTTCGGATGAGACATTGACCTGGTTGCCCTTGTCGATCATTTGTGTTAGGAAGCAGCAGACACTGTACATTGCCCTGGGACCTGTCACACAATCAGTGCCTTAATGTCAATAGGATGTGCTGCAATAATGGTTCACCAGCACTGAAGTTAGTGTCAGAGACATTTGGACAGTATTGGAATAGCATGGCCACTATTGGATGGCTGGAGTATTAACCCGAGCTCTAATCGCGGAGTTCTGTCTGAACACTATTTACAATGCAATCACAACTATTGGCGTGCAAGATGTAAGTGAAGTTAGTAAAAGAGGGATTACTCCTGACTCTTAGCACTTCAATCCCTCTGTTTGGGTGTAATATTGCTGGCGTTACCTGTTCCCTCTCCATCCGCGCGTCTTGTCCTGGTGTGGCTTTCAAATCCTGTCCAATTGCTGAAAGGAAGCGGCTTAGTCTCCTCCTCCCATCGCTCTTGACCCGATTGGCTCCGGTCCGGCTGCACGATCTATAAAACTGGCACTGACTGGGCGAGGAGGGTTCAAGTCCCTTTCATCCCTGGAAGGAAAGAGGGTGAGGTGGTGTGGGGGGGGGGGAGGGAGGGAGAGAGAGAGAGAGAGAGAGGGAGGGAGGGAGGGAGGGAGGGAGGGTTGCAGTTTGTCCATCGACCAAAGACCGAGGTTGGACTCTGGAAAACATCATTCTCGGGGAAAGCGGAGACCGGGAAGTTGGGGAAACTGGAAGAGTGGGGGAGAAAAAAAATTCTGGTGGGGGGCAAATAAAAATCTCAACCCCCCCCCCCCCCCCCCCCAGAAGAAGAGATGAGGTTTCTCCGGAGGAGGTAAATGCGGGCTCAGAGGCTGCTGCTGCTGTGACCCTGGCTCACTCCGCACTGTGTCTCCACTGGGAGCCATGAACCTGGTCGGAAGTTTGCAACACCACGCTCTAATGCACGAAGCCTTTCCATTTGCCCCCAGCAGCCGCTGTCACCAGGACCATTCCTTCTTCCAGAGCTGGGTGCTGAACCAGGGGGAGATGTCTCCCGATTACTGCACACAGCCCCCCTACAGCTCCGAGTATGGGATGGACGGGATGCAGCAGGACGCTGGCCGCTTCGCCGCTGCCCCGGAGCGGCCGGGGAGGCGGCGCGGGGCCCCGGGGCCGAAGAAGGAGCGGCGGCGGACGGAGAGCATCAACAGCGCGTTCGCCGAGCTCCGGGAATGTATCCCCAATGTCCCGGCCGACACCAAACTCTCCAAAATCAAAACACTGAGACTGGCCACCAGCTATATCGCCTATCTGATGGACACTCTGGCCAAGGACACTCAGCTGGGGGAAACCGAGGCGTTCAAAGCAGACCTGAAGAAAGTGGACAGCAAGGAGGGCAAACGCAAGCGGGAGACGGTAAGAGTGAGTAAACAATGAGATTGTCTCAAACTGCGGGGCTTGGACCCCCTGTGGACTCAAAGACTCTAAATCATTAGCACATGATTTTTGTTTTAAAAATATAACTAACCCATTTCCCAACACGTGTTGGTAGAGGGAAACTCACGATACACAATTGATTGTTAAAAAAAAACATTTTGCATCGAATACACGTGTTGACAAAGTCACAATGAATTTTGGTAATTGGTCGATGCTGGAACCTCATGCCAATGTTTGGTTTACAGAATATTCCCACTGCACCCATTTAAACCGCGTTCCCAACAAACGAACGACATAATTTGGGGGTAAATTTAAAATCGAATCGAATCGAACCCCCTGGAATTTAGGACGGGTAACTAACATGGAAAGTCTGCCGCAGTTTCCCCACTGATGAACAATGCAGGGGTTTGGGTGGGATCTGTATCTGTCCGGCTAACAATCAAATAAAACAGGACTCACTAAAACAATACACAAAATAGGTTTCCTGTGGTTAGGCTTTTAAGAAAATCCTTTAAAGCAAAATTAGGTCAACGATCCGTTTTTAGAAAAGGTATCTTACAGATTTGCTGTGTTTTGTGAGGGTCGAGGACGAGAGACAGCTAAACTGAAATCCAACGGTTTGTAATTGACGATCTCTCTAAACGAGAGATAACAAAGCGAAACTCACCAGTATTTCCATCCGAATTGTGTGTTTGAATTCCGAAGTCAAATCAAAGACGCTAGCAATTGGGCTGGGGCCGACCCCCGAATTATCACTCTCTCAGACCTAATCATTTCCCCCCTGTGTTTTCTCCAGCTGGCTCGTACCGCGGTAACTGGGTCAAAACAACAGGACCAGCATCTCAAAACTAGTTTATTAAAAAATAATAAATATCAACTCACAGACAAGTTGTTGGGAATGTTCAGGTTAAAAAGACTTGTGGCTCCCAAATTATTATCCTTGGTATATTCAACTTCTGAATCCAGACCTGTTATCCATTCATTTCAAGAGTTTAAAATGAGTTCATTATGTAAAAGTTATTTGGATAAAACCTCCCCCTCCGTCAAGAGTTTCGACTATTTAATTTTCCGACTGCATCTCTACGCGGGTTGGTCCCCCCCCCCCCCGTCCCCCCCAAACAAATAAGTTTCCAATTCTACAATGAATTGGATTTGTGCCTTCTGCTATAGTTTCTAACCGCCCCCCCCCCCCCGCCCACATCCTCTTTTTTTTAATGTATTTTATTCCAAACATGTGTAAAAAAAATACAGTAACATATACAACAACACATCCTCACCCGACTTGACAAATAACCCTTTAACACCTGCGGGATTGTCAGAGTAAGATCGTGTATTTTAGAGGCGGCTTCAAGGTTCATGAAATTCACAACACACACGGGCCCATTCGGCCCAACTCCTCGATGCAACACATCAGCCTCCTCCCAGCTCCCACCCCATCAATACATCCTCTTCTTGTTCAACCTCCCCTCAAATGTACTAGTCGCGATTTCTAAAAAATATTCGATGTGTTTCTCCACCCGCCCCACCCCCCATCCCTCTTAGATTCCTATTCAAACCCATCAAAATATAAACCTTGTGTTATCTTCCAAGCAGAATGAAACCTTACACAGCTGCACGAGAAGCAGTGACAAGAAGGCGAAGGTGAGGACCGGTTGGCCGCAGCAGGTCTGGGCTCTGGAACTGAACCAGTGACAGTGAGGTTGCAAAATGTTTTTATTTTGCACAGTTTTGCCCACGCTCGGGACGATTGGAATTGAACCAGCAGCATAAACCATTGCAGAAGCACAAGTGCAATTTGAAATCTGTCTGACCAGGTTGAGGACCAGGAACAATGGGGGAATATTCCAAATGTTTCTTATCTGTCTCTGCAGCTACATTTCAAGTCAGTGACCTGACCATTCCTCAGTAAGAGGAGGTAGAATTGGGCCTTGATGGAAGGACATCCAGTTGCCTGGAGGAATTGCTGGAGAAAGTTTTCTGTACACTGCCAACCAACCAATTCTCCTCTCGCGGTTGTTTATTTCGACTCTTAATTATTAAACAATTTAGCAATGTACCGAGATTTTATTTTCTTCGATATACTTTCAGTGAAGCGTCCGGGGAAAAAAGCCGATTAACGCCAGGAGGAGATGGGAGAATTACAGGCTGTGATTTTACTGTTTGCCTCCAGCCCATCGCGCGATTGTAAATTGTATTTAAAAATAAATGATTTTCTATTTACAATTTCACACGGTTGTATCTGTGAACAGGAGTCAATGCTGCAAGTGGGTATGGACACCCTGGCCGGGCTGTTTCCAGGCTGTTCTTGTTGAAAACCCCTCCTGACCCTCACCCATTTTGCATCTGCGGCCAATCCTGGGAATGACTGGAGTAACTCGGGTGAGGGATTATGGAGCAAAAACGCCTGCAACCGCTCAAACCCACCCGGACAAAACATTGTGGGACCAACAGTGCCGGGGAAACTATATCTAAAATAATCAGCCTTATTCCAATCGTCGTAACCGACACCAGTATCGAATTATGGAATGGCTACTGTACACATTCGGCCCGGCGGCTCCCGGCACTCCCCGCAGCAACCGCACCCTTCCTCCCCCCCCCCCCCCCCCAGTTCCTTTCTCCTTAACGACAGATTGTGGCATCTTGCTCACAGACACAGGAATAAGCAATGAAACTTTCCCCCCACTCACTGGGATAGCAACATTCTAATCTCACGCACACTTCCTGAATCTTGAAGAATGATTAGATATTTAGCCAGTGAGGGGGGGAGGGGGGGCGGTATTTACTGACTGTGATATTTACTGGTGAAATAATCATCTCCTGGAGTGTAAGGGTGGGATCAGCTTTGCCTTTTTTTAAAACAAGCAGGTTTCTGTTAGGTGGGAGGGATGAAGGGGGCGAATGATGAGCTGGAGGTGCAGCTCGATATTTAATAAAAGAGGAACTTTCTAGACCCTACTTAACCCTCCTCACGCGCTCTGTCCTTTCCCCACTCCCAGCGTTGCTGAATTACTAATATTTTGAATCGAGGAGGTATTTAAACCCTTCAACACTCGTTGAAATCCGCGCAGGGGGGAAATCAGCCATTTCAGGAGCTTGAAAACAAACAACATTTTATTTTAACAAATTCGAGTTGCCAAGGTTCTTATTCACAGGACCACCGGCGACTCTCGTAAGTTTTACTGAAGAATTGCTTCAGGTTTTCACTGCCGAGCACAAGTTTCGGATTGAAACCGGGGACAATGCTAGAAGTGTTCAAATGTGGGTCATCAGCTCCTCTGCGTAAGCGACAGTTACATTTTTTCCAAATTTATCGCAAAACTCCCATCGCTAATAAATCAGCTCCTCCCCATTTCCTGTCGATTATATCGCTGCAGTGGATAGATAGATAGTCCCTCTAACATCACAGCTCTCCAATTAACATTAAATATTGGATACTATTTCGTATTAAAGTTCCAGCTAAAATTTCCCAACTAATACACTGGTTCTGAATTGTGAGTTGCTTCAGATTAATTCTCCCCCCCCCAAAAAAAAAAATCAACTCGGAAATGTCTGAAATCCTGCGGGGAATACATGAAGTTACTTCAGGTTTATCAATGTCTTCTCCCAGATTCATTGGCGTCAATCAAGAAACTATTTGAAGTCACCGGGACCCGCAAACCCCGCCCGCCAAGCAGGAGGACATTTCTTCTTTCAATTACTTCACATTTTAAGACTCAAACCATCACACGTCTGACACAATCGGTTTTTAAATAAATACCTTTCAATCGGGGAGCTTTGCAATTCTTAATGCGGCTCCTGCGTCCTCATAAAATGTACTGAAAGAAACATCATCGCGGATAAATGTTCATAAATACGTCGAAAATGACAATTCAAAGACCAGATATAATGATTTGGTTAGTTGTTGCGGGGGGCAATGTTAAAACCTGGAACAGACCAGTGTGGAGGATTGGGGAGTTTGAGAGTCTGTGCTAGCTTTCAGTTTTTGTGGATGGAAATTCATTCCCAGAGAAAGTTTGATGGATCCCCCCCCCCCCCCCCCCCCCATATACTCTTCATAAAACGTATAAAAATACATCGCAAAACATTACCTTGAAAAATGCAACAGAATTCAATTAGTCTCCATACAGCATGTTCCGCTCTGAGATGCTTTAATACAATTCCAATACCCTTGGCATTCACATATTATTGGGGGTTCTACACAGTTACTAGCACCTCTGTGTAGGATGGCTGAAAACTGAACTATATTAAACTGTGACCTTTCCACCACTGCCCCAAACTTAGGTTAAATACTCGAACCTTGCACAAGAAGTGATAGTAAGCAGGAGAACTTTATATGGCTGTACAGAATTGCTGACATAATGGAACATAAACCACCAATTTATGGGGCAGAGAAATATCTTTACCATATTTATTACTGTCTTCACAATGGTAAAACCTCCACGCATTTCCAAGGAATATTATTGAAGATGGCTATGGACATATGTATATAAAATTAGGAGCATAACTAGGCTATTTGACCCGTCGAGCCTGCCCCACCGTTCAATAAGATCATGGTGGATAGGGCAGCATGGTGGCTCAGTGGATAGCATTACTGCCTCACGGCGCCAAGGTTCCAGGTTCGATTCCGGCTCTGGGTCACTGTCCGTGTGGAGTTTGCACATTCTCCCCGTGTCTGCGTGGGTTTCACCCCCACAACCCAAAGATGTGCAGGGTAGGTGGATTAGCCATCCTAAATTGCCCCTTAATTGGAAAAAAATGAATTGGGCACTCTAAGTTTATTTAAAAAAAGATCATGGTGGATTTGTTTGTGTTTTGAATTCCACATCCCCACCCCCATAAGCTTTGATTCCCTTGCCTAACAAGAATCTACCTACCTCCCAACACAAAAATATTCAGTAATCCCGCCTTCTGAGGCAAAGAGTTCAAGAGTCACACAACCCTCAAAAACATTTCTCCTCATCTCGGCCCCAAAAAGGCCACACTAATTTTAAAACAATGCCCCTTAGTACTGGACTTGCACACAAGAGGAGATATCCTTTTCACATCCACTTTGTCGATGCAGTTGACTTGCCCTGGCAACACCTTGAACAGAGAGCTAAATACCGTTTAGGAATATATCCGGAAATGGAAACTGAATCCCAATTCCTCAGAAAACTATAATCGCTGCATTTCACCTTGATAACAGGAACAGGAAATGGGCCCTTGAATAAATCCTAGATGCCTTCTCCTAAAATAATTTTGACATTCTTAGTTTTAAAAGATTTAATGCATCCCCAGAATCAAAAACCTTGATGGGAATTCTAGATTTTCACTGGTCTAGTTTTGAGATTGTAGCACATTGTTTTAGATTGACCTAATCTATCACTCCGACCGAGTGCCATTACAATTGTAAAACCTCAATTAGATCACCTCTCCTCAATCAAATTCAAGTGAATACAAGACAAGGACGGCACGGTAGAACAATGGTTAGCACTGCTGCCTCACAGTGCCAGGGACCCAGGTTCAATTCCGGCTTCAGGTGACTGTCTGTGTGGAGTTTGCACATGTTCCCTGTGTCTGCGTGGGTTCCTCCAGGCGCTCTTGTTTCCTCCCACAGTCCAAAGGTGTGCAGGTTAGGTAGATTGCTCATGATCAATGCGTACGGTTACTGGGATAGGGCAGGTGACTGGGTCTAGATAAAGTGCTCTTTCAGAGGGTCGGTACAGACTGGATGGGCTGAATGGCCTCTTTCTGTATTGTATGGGTTTTATGCAACCTGCCTTTCCGATTTAATTTTTTAATTAAAAAATAATTCCAATTAAGGGGCAATGTAGCATGACTAATCCACCCACCTTGCACATTTTTGGGTTGTGGGGTTGAGACCCACGCAGACACGGGAGAATGTGCAAATTCCACACAGACAGTGACCTGGGGCCGGGATCGAACCTGGGTCCTCGGTGCCGTGAGGCAGAAGTGCTAACCACTGTGCCACCATGCTTCCTTGCCCTCCCAACTTAAACCTCTGAGCCCCAGAATCATTGTTTTGAACCTGCACCCCTTCTAAAGCTTCCTGAGGTGCAGTGTCCAGAACTGAATGCAATTGCTCCAAATCGGTTTGAAGGCTGTGTACATTGGAAGCACTAATTCCCTCCTAATTCCCTCCTGTTTAGCTGCTTGATTCCCATGAAAAAATGTGAAACATTCCATGCACCATTTTGATCACTTTTCATACCTGTGCATGAGTTCTTAATAATTTGTGTACTTAAGACATGCAAATCTCTGCTGCTCCACATTCCTGGTTTCCGAGTAGTAAGACGTTATTCCAATTTATTTTTGCAGATATACAAATAGTCGTTTGGTGGTACAGAGCTTGTGTACAGCCAACCAATCAGCACTCTCTTTTCATCCAGTATAAAGTTTTTTTTCCCCTGACATGGGGTTCTTGTCTTGTGATTATCCCAGTGAGTGCAAGATGAGAATCCTCAACAACATGCCTCTTTTTGCAGCAATACTAAATAGATTTTCTGATCAGTCACAGAATTGTAAAGTTTGATCAGTTTTTCTCTCTAAAATGCTGCCGCATTTTAGTTTTTTAGTTCCAATTTCTCTCTTTTGGATCTGAAGGGGATGAGATCATAGTTTCCCACATTGAACCGGCAGCTGTTTTGCCTCCATAGTTAGCTTACGTCCCTTTGTAATGCTCTGCATCCATCTGCACTACCTATACACCTTCATCCAAGACACTGATAGAAATGCGTTTCAAGTGGAAGTCCCAATCCAGGTCCCGAGGGCACACTACTTATCGTATCCCACCAGAGTCCATTCACTTTACCCTAAAAGATCTCCTACTCCCACAAGATTACTAATCCCTCGCACAACTTTTAAAAACATTTTCTTTAATTTTTTAAATAATAAATTTGCAGACGATACTAAAGTCGGTGGTGTTGTCGATAGTGTGGAAGGATGTAGCAGGTTACAGAGGGATATAGACAAGCTGCAGAGCTGGGCTGAGAGGTGGCAAATGGAGTTTAATGTAGAGAAGTGTGAGGTGATTCACTTTGGAAGGAATAACAGGAATGCGGAATATTTGGCTAATGGTAAAGTTCTTGAAAGTGTGGATGAGCAGAGGGATCTCGGTGTCCATGTACATAGATCCCTGAAAGTTGCCACCCAGGTTGATAGGGTTAGAAGGCCTATGGAGTGTTGGCCTTTATTGGTAGAGGGATTGAGTTCCGGAGTCGGGAGGTCATGTTGCAGCTGTACAGAACTCTGGTACGGCCGCATTTGGAGTATTGCGTACAGTTCTGGTCACCGCATTATAGGAAGGATGTGGAGGCTTTGGAGCGGGTGCAGAGGAGATTTACCAGGATGTTGCCTGGTATGGAGGGAAAATCTTATGAGGAAAGGCTGATGGACTTGAGGTTGTTTTCGTTGGAGAGAAGAAGGTTAAGAGGAGACTTAATAGAGGCATACAAAATGATCAGGGGGTTGGATAGGGTGGACAGTGAGAGCCTTCTCCCGCGGATGGATATGGCTGGCACGAGGGGACATAACTTTAAACTGAGGGGTAATAGATATAGGACAGAGGTCAGAGGTAGGTTCTTTACGCAAAGAGTAGTGAGGCCGTGGAATGCCCTACCTGCTACAGTAGTGAACTCGCCAACATTGAGGGCATTTAAAAGTTTATTGGATAAACATATGGATGATAATGGCATAGTGTAGGTTAGATGGCTTTTGTTTCGGTGCAACATCGTGGGCCGAAGGGCCTGTACTGCGCTGTATTGTTCTATGTTCTATAATTTAGAGTACCCAATTATTTTATTTTCCAATTAATGGAATTTTTTCTCTCTAATTAATAGGTGGCTAATCCACCTACTCTGCCATTCTTTGGGTTGTGGGTATGAGACCCACGCAGACACGGGGAGAATGTGCAAACTCCACATGGACAGTGACCCCGGGCCATGATCGAACCCGGATCTTCAGCGCCATAGGCAGCAGTGCTAATCACTGCGCCACCGTGCAGCCCCATCCCTGGCACAAAATGACTTTGGATTCCATATACTTTT
This sequence comes from Scyliorhinus torazame, assembly GCF_047496885.1. Lineage (NCBI taxonomy): Eukaryota > Metazoa > Chordata > Chondrichthyes > Carcharhiniformes > Scyliorhinidae > Scyliorhinus > Scyliorhinus torazame. Next base: position 298,463,141 of record NC_092713.1, on the reverse strand, counting down.
ATTTGTGGTAATAATGCCTTGTGCAGAATCTAATCAAATGTCTTTTGGAACTCACTGGGAACAGCACCCATTGACACTCCCCTATCCACCATGGTCGCAACATTTAACAAATGTCAACCAGGTTAGTTGGTTGTGCTGGAAATGAATTAAGAAAGACGCACAACAGTTAGCAGTGCTCAAAAGTTGAAAAAAACATCCAGCCGGGATGGAATGTACCCGAGGGTTCTGAGAAAAGCAAGACACACACTCTGGGCCACAATCTTCCGTGGATATGGGATTGGCGCCAGAGGACTGGAGAATTGCAAATATTACACCAATGTTCCAAATCAAAAGGGAGAGTGATGAACAAGGTCATTCCAGCCAGTAACTCTCACATGATGGCGGAGAACTGTTTTCCCCTCTCCAGATCCCTAACTTAATTATCATTTGGAAAAGTATATGCCAAAAAATAAAAGCCACCAGAGATTTGTGAAAGGCAAATTGTGTTTGATTAACTTGATAGAATTCTATGATGAAGTAACAGCCGTGTGGAAGAGGAAAATTGGATCTGTTAGCAAAATTGAAGCCCATGAGATTAAAGGGACAGTGACAGCATTGCTACAAGATTGGCAAAGAGTCAGAAATGAAGAGGATTGTTGGTTTTCTTCCCCCACAAGAGTGGAAGGAAGTGGCTACTGCTACGCACCTGAAGTTGGGACCACTGCTGTGTTTGATAAATATTAATGACCTGAATTTGTGTATAAAGAGCATTGTTTCAAAGTTTGCTGATGGTACAAACTCAGAAACGTAGCAAACAATGAGAAGGACAGTAACGGACCTCGGATCACAAAGACAGACTGGTGAGATGGGCAGCAACATAGTGCATCAAATTTAATTCAGGGAAGTGTGGTGCATAGGAAGAATGAAAAGAGATGATATGAAATAAATAGCACAATTTTAATTCTTTAAAATAAATTTAGAGTACCCAATTCTTTTTTCTTCCAATTAAGGGGCAATTTAGCGTGGCAAATCCACCTACCCTGCGCATCTTTGGGTTGTGGGAGTGAGACCCACTCAGACACGGGGAGAATGTGCAAACTCCACACAGACAGTGACCCGGGGCCGGGACTGAACCCGGATCCTCAGCGCCGTGAGGCAGCAGTGATAACCACTGTGCCACCATGCCATCTATAGCGCAATTTTAAAAGGAGTTGAAGGAACAGAGAGATCTGAGGATCAACATGCAAAATCTTTAAATGTGACAGATCAAGTTGAGAAGGCTTTTAAAAGCACAAAAACACAAGAATATAAAAATAGGACCTTAAGTGGATCATTTGATACACAGATCCTGCTGTGCAATTTGACAAGAGCATGTCTGGTCTTGTATCTCAGCTATACCTTCCCACACTGTCACCATGTTTCACTGAGTATCCCAAAGTATTGATCTCTGACTTGAATATATCAGTGACTAAAGATACACTGTGCTCCGCAGTAGAGATATTCACAGTTCACATCCTTGTATGCTCACATCTTCAAAAGGCTCCAGGTCTAAAGATATATAATAGCACAGCTTGTCATTGCTGACTCTGTATATCTACTGGTCCCATAGAACATCAACAACTCACAACTGAAAGCCCTGGCACAATGTAATAATGTGCAGAGCCAGTAAATACTTTCCACTTCATCCAGCTGGTGCCACAGTGCAGCTACTACATCACATTCCTAGGTAAACATGAAACAATCACAGCCACAGTTACGACTCTAATAGACCCTGGAAAGAGAAGATTCTCAATTAATGGCTGATGTAGATTACACACCAAGACATCACTTTAATAAAAGCAAGTCCCTCCCCCCCCCTTCCCCCACCATGTAGAATATTCAAAAATTGACATGGGGCAAACAGATCAGAAAGTTAAATCTGAACACTGAAAGTGTGGTATGGGAGGCAGGGATTTTGATTCATGGGGCACTGTCAGCAGTATTGGGGAAAATGGGAGCTGCTCTGTTGGGACAGGCTCCACTTAATTTAGTCTGGGACTCGTGCCCTGTCGAATTGAATACTAGCATGATGGATGGGGCTTGAAACTAACGAAGGGGTGGAGTGGGGAAGAGATGGGAGGATTTAGGAAAGGATAAATTCAAAAGCAGTAAGGAAAATGTTGAGGCTGCAGAACAGAGTAGTGGTTTGGATAAAAAATATGTTGAATGGGTCAGTAATGGACAAACCGCTTAATAAAGCTTAATAAATTAAACGTCATTCGTAATTAAGGCAGCATCTGTTTTTTTGAGGTTGTAAATAATAGGCTCAATAGTGGGAAACCAGTGCACACAGTATATTTGGATTTTAATAAAACATTGGATCAGGTTCCCGAAATCAGATTATTAGTCAAAATTAGGGCTCATGTGACTGGGGGTAATACACAAATTGGATAACAGACACAAAATAAAGTAAGAATAAATTGATTTATTGGTGTTTGGAGTCCAGATCTAGCAGGATACCACAAGAATCCTGCTTTTGGCAATCTATATCAATTACTTAGATGAAGGGACTATTGTATAGAATATCCAAGTTTGTTGATGATACAAAACTAGGGGGAAAGTTAGCAATTCGAATAGTCAAACGTTAACATGCAGATACAGCAACTAATTAGGGAAATTAAAGGTACGTTAGCCTTTTTTACAAAGGGTTTCGAGGGCAAACGTAAAAAGTCATTTATTTTGCAAATATATATCTTATTCATGAAATATCTTAAAGAACATTACAAATATTTCAACATGGCTTCACAGAAAGTGCAATATTATTCAAGTTCTATACATGGATCATGTTGCACCCTGAGGTGCTTCAATGCAATCAAAGGAACATTACAGATATTTTGAAATCGCCAATCCTGGAAGAGCAATGATGCAAACATTAAAATGTCATACTGCATTTACATATCTCGGTGAGACTATACACCCGGAGCAATTTGTACATTCTCTGTCTCCTTCCCCAAGGAAGGATGCACTTGTCTTAGAGCGACAGTAACAAAAGGTTCACTGCACTGATTCCTGGGATGAGCGGATTGTATTTGGTGGATTGTATTAGGCCTATATTCTGTAGAATCTTGAAGAGTGGGAGGTGACCTCATTGAAACCTATGGAACCCTTAATGGGCTTGATAGGGTAGATGCTGAGAGTTTGTTTCTCTGAGTGGGGAGTTTAGAACATTTAGGAGTGAGATGAGGTGAAATTTCTTCACTTAGAGGCTAGTAAATCTTTAGGAATTGTCCACTATAGAGGCTTTGGATGCTCAATGATTGAGTACATTCAGATTGTTTTGTAGAATTCCGCACTCAAGAGGGAATTAAGGGATGTGGGGATTAGGCAGGAGTTTGAGTTTGAAAATCAGCCTTAATCTTACTGAATGATAGAGCAGGCTCACAGGGCCAAACGGCCTACTTTTGCTCCTACCTCTTTTGTTCAATTTTGATTTTAAGATTTAGAAATTAACTATCCAGTGATTAAGTGAGTTTGATAGATCATGAAAGTGACATGCAAAAACCATGCAAATTTGGTTCAAATTTAGTTTAACCGTATTTTTTTTAAAGTCTTTAACTTTTTTTGAGTTTCATAATGTTGAATATAAAGTCTGATTATTACTGTTTTCTATAATTTTTCTACATTTTAATACAAATAAAGCCATTGATTTCATGCAAAAATTCAAGGGGAAGAATCGCAAGGAGAAGACTCCAGCTTACAAAATCAACAGTAAAAGCTTTCTTTAAAAAAATTGTCCTTAAATAGAGCTAATCCACAGATTTCTTGCTTTCGATAATATGCAGTTGTTGGGAATGATCTCCCTTCCATCAATCTGTGCTGACTCATTCTTACCATTCCATAGCCAGCTACATATTTCATTATGCCTTATATTACTGTGTCACGAGACATCTATGCCGGCAGCTTCCTGGAATATATCTCTGCCTGTTTTAAAAATTGATGCTCTATTTGCATCTTCTCAGCTTTGATCAATACTCCCCTTTGTAATTCCACCTTAAAAGAAAGAAGGAGTTGTATTTATATAGTGCAATTAAGTCATGATGTTTCAACATGCTTTCCAGCCAATGATGCACTTTGGAAATGTAGTCATATTGTAATGAAATAAATGTTTGACTGCAACTTTTCACATCGCAAGCTTTCACAAATAGCAATATGATAATGACCAGCAATTGTATTTCTGCAACGATACCAATTCAATGATAAACATTGACCGGGACACATAAACATGGAAATATAGAAAATAGGAGCAGGCCATTCGGCCCTTCGAGCTGCTCCACAATTCATTTTGACCATGACTGATCATCCAACAGTAACCTGTTCCCCCTTTCCGCCCCATATTCCTTGATCGCTTTAGTCCCAAGAGCTATATCTGATTCCTTCTTGATAACATACAATGTTTTGGTCTCAACGACTTTCTGTGGTAGAGAATTCCACAGGCTCACCACTCTCTGTATGAAGCGATTTCTCCTCATTTCAGCCCTAAATGGTCTATCCCGTATCCTCAGACTGTGACCCCTATTTCTGGACTCTCCCACCATCGGGAACATCCTTTCTGCATCTAACCTGTCTAGACCTGTTAAAATTTTATACGTTTCTATGAGACCCCCTTCCTCCTCAATCTTCCAAACTCCAGCAAATGCACTCCTAACCAACTTAATCTCTCCCCATAAGTCAGTCCCACCATCTCAGGAACCTTTGCTGCACTCCCTCTATAGCACGAGCATCGTTCCTCGGATAATGAGACCAAAACACCACACAATATTCCAGGTGTAATCTCACAAAGGCCCCGTATAACTGCAGCAAGGCACCCATGCTCCTGTACTCAAATTCTCTCGCTATGAAGGTCAACATACTATTGCCTTCTTTACTGCCTGCTGCTGCTGCATACTTACCTTTGGCGACTGTGCACATTCCCCTCTCCTAATTTATGGACATTCAGATAATAATCTGCCTTCCTGTTTTTGAAACAAAAAAGGATAACCTTACATTTATCCACATTATACTGCATCTGCCGTGCATTTACCCACTCACTCAGCCTGTCCAAATCAGAGTGAAGCATCTCTGCATCCTCATCACAGCTCACTCTCCCACCCAGCTTTGTGTCATCTGCAAATTTGGAGATATCACATTTAGTTCCCTCATCTAAATCATTAATATATATTGTTAATAGCTGGGGTCCTAGCACTGATACTTGCAGTACTGTACTAGTCACTGCCTACCACTTGGAAAAAGATCAATTTATTCCTACTCTGTACCCTGTCTGCCAATCAGTTTTCTATCCATCTCAATGCACTATCCCCAAAGACACCAGGGAATAGCTCACTTGTACTTCTTCAAAATAGAGGCATGGGATCTTACACATTCATCTGATAGAGCAAATGGTGTCATAGTTTACTGGGTCATCTGAAAGACCAGCCCTTTTGACAGTGCAACACATTCTCAGTACTGCACTGGAGTGCCTGCCCGGATTTGTGTACCCAAGTCCTGGGACAGGATTTGAACACACAACCTTCTGACTCAGGAGTGGAAGCACCACAAACTGAACCATGGCTCATTAATTCCTTAAGAAATGGAACAGGATTTTAGAATGTTAATATGTTGAAATGTAAATGTCTCAATAAAATGTTTTCTAAAAACGAAAAGAAATGGAACATGATGAGAGTCATATGAAAAATGAAAAAAAAATGAAAATCGCTTATTGTCACAAGTAGGTTTCAAATGAAGTTACTGTGAAACGCCCCTAGTCGCACATTCCAGCGCCTGTTCGGAGAGGCTGGTACAGGACTCAAAACGTTTTAAAATTCATTTTTTACAAGATGTGGGCTTCGCTGGCTTGGCCAACATTTGTTGCCCAGCCCCAATTGCCCCTGAGAAGGTGGTGGTGAGCTGCCTTCTTGAACCGCTGCAGTTCATGTGGTGTAGGTACACCCACTATGCTATTCGGAAGGGAGTTCCAAGATGTTGCCCCAGTGCCAGTGAAGGAACGTTGATATATTTCCAAATCAAGATGGTGAGTGACTTGAAGGGGAACCTCCAGGTGGTGGTGTTCCCATGAATCTGCTGCCCTTGTCCTTCCAGATGATAGTGTTGGTAGAAGGGGCTGTCTCAGGAGTCTTGAGTTCCTGCAGTGCACCTTGTAGATGGTACACATGGCTGCTACTGTGCATCGGTAGTGGAGGGAGTGAATGCTTGTGGAAGGAGTGCCAATCAAGTGGGCTGCTTTGTCCTGGTGGCATCAAGCTCCTTGAGTGTTATTACAGCTGCACTCATCCAGGCAAATGGAGAGTAGTCCATCAAACAACTGACTTGTGCCTTGTAGATAGTGGACATCTTTGGGGAGACAGGAGATGAGTTACTCGCTGCAGGATTCCTAGCCTCAGACTTGCTCTTGTTGCCACAGTATTTATATGGCTAGTACAGTTCAGTTTCTGATCAATGGTAACTCCCAGGATGTTGATAGTGGGGGAATGATGGTAATGCCATTGAATGGAAAGGGGCAATGGTTTGATTCTCTTTTATTGGAGAGAATGGAACTCGCCACTTGTCAGCCCAAACTTGGATATTGCCCAGGTCTTGCTGCATTTGGACATGGACTGCTTCAGTGCCTGAGGAATCGTGAATAGTGCTGAACATTGTGCTTTTCTCTTCACAGAACCTGAGTCTTTCCAGTATTTTCTGATTTTAGTTAAGGTGAGGGCAGCCTGACCCAGCTGGAGCACACAGGATAGATGGTGGAGGACTCCTGACCAGGGATAACTGCCCTGCTCTCCTTCAAAACAGTGCTCTTTTGCAAGCATCCAAGGAAGCAGGCTTATCCAAAAGAGAGCACCTCTGACAGTGCAGTGCAGCACCCCCTCAGTACCGCACTGGAATATCACCATTGATTTTTATGCTCAGGTCCTGAAGTGGGATTTGAACCTGCAACTGTGTGACTCAAAGGCAACTGATTGACTTGTTGGAGATGAGAGTGTCGAGGGGAGGGGAGAGAGGGTTAGAAAGATGGAAAAGAGAAGCCGGAGTTATCTTTGCCTTCCAGGCTGATCCTGGAATAGTGAGTAGGTTTTCCTGATGAGGGTTGGACCAGATAATGCGTTGTGTGGCTCAGCAGATAGGATGGTGAATCACTCCTGTAACTTGGCCTGGTCACCGCATTAGGAGATTAGGAGTTACAATTTACAACTATAATATGGAACATTGACATAAATATAAAACCCTGTACTTTTGTAGTATTATTAAACTTCTGGAATGGATAATTTTAGAACATTGGTGATAAACCATGAAAAATTGTTAGTTTTATTCATGTAATATTAATTGCTTCTAAACCCCATAAGCTATATTTGTGAATTCTCAAGAAGTATTTGTTTAAATGTACAAATCTGAATTTCAGTATTCTTAAAAGCCTAATCAACGAATCCTTCCTTTTCTCTAGTTCCCCCCTGACCCACTCGCTTTTGCTACAGCCATTGCTGTCGTTGGAAAGCCTAATTAGAAGCAACTTGTTTGTCCAGTCAGCGATTGTAAGTGATGATTCTACTTGAACTCCTGATAAAGGAGATAGGAATTGTGAAAACAGCTATTGACGAGGCAGCGCCGCCGATTCCCACATTGCTGCCGGCTGGTTGCTGTGATATCACCAGTTTGTTTATCTATGATCGAGGAGTCGCCCTCTTATCAGGCAGACAAAGGGTTAATATGCCCGGCCTGGTAGACAGCACGGAGCCAAACAAAATACCGATTTGACATTAAATAGCCAGCGTGCAGCGATAGATAAATTGATGGGAAAGCAAGAATTAGCCGCTGGTTGCAGGTGTCTGCAGCATAAATATGTTAATAGGCATCCCCACAATCGTTCCCTTAAAGCGACACACGCCGTTTGGTTATTTAACTGTCCAATGTTTAATGAGGTAGAAAGAGTACCGCTGATTTGCAGCTCAAAGGTCATGCTTAGTGTCAGTGAAGCTGCAGAGATTAACAATAAAAAAGAACATACTAATCTATGACCTTATTAGTAAGTTAGTGTAGCCCTGCAGTTAATCACACGTGGCTGCTGTACTTTCCCTCTGATTAATTCAAGGTTTTATTTGATGCAGAAGGGTTGGTTCATAAAAGAGCAAAGAATATCCAGTGTAGTCGAAGCAGCTGCTCTACCAGAGCCCCATGCATTCTTGGAGCACAGATATGGTAGCTACATGCCATCAGCTGCAGAAAAGATTGACATGGTTGTACAGATCAGGGAGCGTCCTATCATGCTATCTCACATACCATCACCATTTGCTTCATAACTGCACAATACATGTGTCGGCTTGGCTCATGATTCAACTTTCAGAAGTTCATGAGTTCAACCACCAACCCCCGCACTCCAACGTGAACACACAATTTAGGCTGATCTTTCAGTGTGATCCCAAGAGAGTGCTGCCCTGTTCAAGCCGCCATTTTGGATGAGCTGTTAAAACAAGACCCAATTACTGCCTCTTTGGTCTCCATAATCCTTGGGTATCCTTCACAAACACACAAATCAGGAGTAGGCCACCCGGCCCCTCACCCTTGCTCTGCCATTCAACAAGATCATGGCTGATCTGAGTGTAACCTCAACCCCACATTCCTACCTACCTCCCAATAACCTTGCATCCCCTGGTTAATCAAAAATCTATCTAGCTCCGCCTTAAAAAGATTCAAAGATTCTGCTTCCGCTGCCTTTTGAGGAAGAGTTCCAAAGACTCACGGACATCTGAGAGAAAACAAAATTCTTCTCATCTCCGTCTTAAATGAGTGACCCTTTATTTTTAAACAGTGACCCTAGTTCTAAATTCTCCAACAAGAGGAAATATAGAAACCCAACAGTGCAGAACGAGGCTGCTCGGCCCATCGAGTCTGCACCGACCCTCCGAAAGAGCATTCTATCCACCCACTCCACCGCCACATCCCTGCAACCCCACCCAACCGATGGGCACTAAGGGCAATTTAGCATGGCCAATCCACCTAACATGCACATCTTTGTACTGTGTGAGGAAACCGGAGCACCCGGAGGAAACCCACGCAGACACGGGGAGACATGCAAACTCCACACAGTCACCCAAGGTCATAATTGAACCTCGGTCCCTGGCGCTATGAGGCATTAGTGCATTTTATAAAAAATTTAGAGTACCCAATTATTTTTTCCAATTAAGGGGCAATTTAGCGTGGCCAATCCACCTACCCTGTACATTTTTGGGTTGTGGGGGTAGAACCTACGCAGACACGGGGAGAATGTGCAAACTTCACATGGACAGCGACCTAGGGCTGGGATTCTAACCCAGATCCTCAGCGCCTAGGCTGCAGTGCTAACCACTGTGCTCCGTGCTGCCCAGCCTCTCCACATCCACCATACCAATACCCCTCAGGACCCCAGTTGCCTTCTAAACCTTAGTGGATACAAACCTAACCCCTCCAAACCTTCCGTATGGGACAACCTACCCATTCCCGGTGTTAGTCGAGTAGACCTTTTCTGAACTGCTTTAAACACATTTACATCTTTCCTTAAATAAAGAGACCAATACTGTGCACAATACTCCAGTTGTGCTTCATGTATGTGTCCAAGAAATACAGTTGGGCCAGCATAGATGTCAGTTGAGGGTGTTATGGTATCAGGATGTTCAGCAGAGTACTGGATACCATGTTTGGTTATGGATTACAAACGACTTTACCTTAGCCTGCTAGCCACCTTCGCTCCCAAAGCATAATGTTAATTACTGGTTCACTTGGGCGGTAGTGAGTGGCAGTGAGGACAGAGTAAATTTGCAGATGACACTAAAGTCGGTGGAGTTGTGGACAGTGCAGAAGGATGTTACAGAGGGACATAGATAAGCTGCAGAGCTGGGCTGAGAGGTGGCAAATGGAGTTTAATGCAGAAAGGTGTGAGGTGATTAATTTTGGAAGGAATACCAGGAAGACAGAGTACTGGGCTAATGGTAAGATTCTTGGCAGTGTGGATGAGCAGAGAGATCTTGGTGTCCATGTACATAGATCTCTGAAAGTTGCCACCCAGGTTGAGAGGGTTGTTAAGAAGGCGGACGGTGCGTTCGCTTTTATTGGTAGAGGGATTGAGTTTTGGAGCCATGAGGTCATGTTGCAGCTGTACAAAACTCTGGTGCGGCCGCATTTGGAGTATTGCGTGCAATTCTGGTCACCGCATTATAGGAAGGATGTGGAAGCATTGGAAAGGGTGCAGAGGAGATTTACCAGAATGTTGCCTGGTATGGAGGGAAGATCTTATGAGGGAAGGCTGAGGGACTTGAGGCTGTTTTCATTAGAGAGAAGAAGGTTAAGAGGTGACTTAATTGAGGCATACAAGATGATCAGAGGATTAGGTAGGTTTTTTTAGTACTAGTTAGGTACAGTGAGAGCTTTTTTCTTCGGATGGTGATGTCTAGCACGAGGGGACATAGCTTTAAATTGAGGGGAGATAGATATAGGACAGATGTCAGAGGGAGGTTCTTTACGCAGAGAGTAGTAAGGGCGTGGAATGCCCTGCCTGCAACAGTAGTGGACTCGCCAACACTAAGGACATTCAAATGGTCATTGGATAGACATATGGACAATAAGGGAATAGTGTAGATGGGCTTTAGAGTGGTTCACAGGTCGGCGCAACATTGAGGGCTGAAGGGCCTGTACTGCGCTGTAATGTTCTATGTTCTAAGTTCTATCTGCCCCCATTCATTATGGGTGACTGAGAGAGAGAGGGAGAGAGCGTCAGGCTGAATGATTCATGCTGAAAAATATTCTGAGAATTGGGAGTCAGGCTGGATTTTACTCTAAAATAAAGGTTGAGGGGGGCCCAGCCAGACTCTGAAGATTGGATCCATCAAAAAACTGCACCTAACACTTTCACATTCTGGTTTTGCTTCTTCTTGGATTCCAAAAGGTTGCTTCAGACATACAGGCAGTATGTTTGAGAGTCCTGTGGGTGATCTCCCTCAACCCTTCCCGCCCTGGGGACTATGGTCCAGCAGAAAGCAAAAATAGGTTGTTCACAAGGATCTCAAAATAAATGGCAGCAGTTTTTTGGGGGGGCGGGAGGTGTGGGGAGAGTGTTCCGGTGAAAAGAGCAGTATGAATAATAGTTTGAAAACAAACAAAAGGGAAGAGAAAGAATAATACTTGTAGAGTACTCCAGGTAACTAGAAGATTAAAATGATGAAGCAAAGAAATAGAAATAAGAGCATGGGTAAAACATAAGACCAAAAAGACAAGTTAGGGTGTGTGACTCAAATAAACATTCTTTATACAAATTTACAGAGCCCAAGGAACAAATTGAGTGAATTGCAGGAGCAAATTTAACCTGGAGAATATTAAAAGGTTGGCATTACTGAGACATGGCGGCAAAGCAGCCAGGACAGGGAATAGACCATAAGACGTAGGAGCAGAAGTAGGCCATTCAGCCCATCGAGTTTGCTCCGCCATTCAATGAGATTATGACTGATCTGATATAATCCTCAACTCCATTTTTTCGCCTTATCCCCATAATCTTTCATTCCCTTACTGATTAAAATTCTGTCTATCTCAGCCTTGAACACATTTAATGACCCAGCCTCTACAGCTCTCTGCGATAAAGAATTCCACAGATTACTCTCTGAGAGAAGAAATTCTTCCTCATCTCGGTCTTAAATGGGCGACCCCTTACTCTGAGATTATGCCCTCTGGTCCTAGATTCTCCCACAAGGGACAGCAACCTCTTAGCAACAACACCAACCCCCCTGAGAATCCTATATGGCTCAATAAGGTCATCTATCATTCTTCTAAACTCCAATGAGTACAGGCCCAACCTACTCAACCCCTCCTCATGAAAAAAACCTCTCCATACCTGGGATCAACCTAGTGGACCTTCTCTGGACTGCCTCCAATGCCGGAATATCTTTCCTTAGATCAGGGACCAGAACTGTTCACAGTACTGCAGGTGTGGTCTAACTAGTGCCTTGTGCAGTTTTCGCAACACTTCCTATTTTTATACTCCATTCCCTTTGAAATAAAGGCCGATATTGCATTTGCCTTCCCTATTACCTGCTGAACTTCCATTTTTAAATTTCGTTCATGGGATGTGGGAATCGCAGGCTGTGCCAGCATTTATTGCCCTTGAGGGAGCAGTTAAGAGTCAACCACATTGCTGTGGATCCGGAGTCACATGTAGGCCAGACCACGTAAGGATGGCAGATTTCCTTCCCTAAAGGACATTAGTGAACCACGTGGGTTTTCACAACAATCGACAATGATTTCATGCTAGCTTTTTGTGATTTATGCAGGAGGACCCCCAAATCCCTCTGTGCTGCAGCTTTCTGCATTCTTTCCATTTAAATAATATTCAGCTCCTTTATTCATCCTACCAAAGTGTATAACTTCTAACTTTCCTACATTATATTCCATCTGCTAGGTTTTTGTCCAATCACTTAACCTGTCTATATCCCTCTGTAGACTTTGTGTGCCATCCTCACCACTCACCTTCCTACCTATTTTTGTGTTATTTGCAAACTTGGCAACAGTGTATTAACTGCTCTCGTCCAAGTCATTAATATTTATTGTAAATAATTGTGGCCCAGCACTGATCCCTGTGACACTCCATTAGTTACAGATTGCCATCCTGAAAATGCCCCTCTTATCCCAACTCCCTGTCTTCTATCGGTTAGCCAATCCTTTATCCATGTTAATATATGACCCCAAAACCATGGACTCTTATCTTAACAAGTAGCCTTTTGTGTGGTACCTTATCAAACAGTTTTTGAAAATTACCTCTACTGGTTCTCCTTTATCTATAAATGTATCACCTCAAAAAATTCAATTAATTTGTCAGATACGATTTTCCATTCATGAAGCCATGCTGACTCTTCTTGATTATATTATGTATTTCTAAATGTTCTGCTATTACATCCTTTATAATGGACTCTAACATTTTCCCAATGACAGATGTCAAGCTAACTGGCCTATCGTTACCCTGTTTTTTGTGTCTCTCCCTTTATGAATAAACATGACATTGGCAGTTTTCCAATCCTTTGGGACTTTTCTGGAGCTTAAAGCTTCTTGGAGGATTACTGCAAGTGCATCCATTATCTCTCTGGATTCTTCCTTTAAATCCTAGGATACAACCCCGCAGGTCCAGGGAACGTATCGGCCTTTAGCCCCATTAGTGCACAGTAGCCAGGGACCCGAGTTTAATTCCCGGCTTGGGTCACTGTCTGTGCGGAGTCTGCACGTCTTGCCGTGTCTGCGTGGGTTCCCTCCGGGTGCTCAGGTTTCCTCCCACAAGTCCTGAAAAACGTGCTTGTTAGGTGAATTGGACATTCTGAATTCTCCCTCAGTGCACCCGGACAGGTGTCGTAGTGTGGAGACAAGGAGACTTTCACAGTAACTTAATTGCAGTAAGCCTACTTGTGACACGAATAATGATTATTATTATTATAGTTTCCTTCATACTTTTTCTCAGTGGCCATTATTGTACTTATTTCATCCCCAATTTTGCCCCTTGATTATTTCGTATTTTGGGATAATTAGAACTTTTAATTGAAGATTATGATAAGCAGACTAACACCTGTCAGAAAGATAGTGGGCTGGATTCTCCAATTTTGAGACTAAGTGCAGACGCGGCGTGGAAACAGTAGCGTTTTACACCTGAAAAAACGGCGCAAAACCTCCACGATCCTATGTCTGGTGGGGGGGCTAGCAGGCACGCAGCGTAAAGCCTGGGTTCTAGCTCTGGATACGGCCGGAGAATTGCCGGGTCCGTGACCGCGCATGCGCATGGCGGTGGCCTGCAGCGGCCACGCCATGCAACATGGCCCCGGCCGTGTGTGGACCCGGCCTGCCAAATAGTGCCCCCCTTTTGGTCAGGCTCACCACCCCCAGATCACCCCCCACCAGTTCCCCTAGCCCCTGCCAAAGGCCTCCCTGCTTGTGGATCGGCTGCCCCCCTGACTGTGGCGGCGCTGGACTTAGTCCACGTAGCTGCCACGCCGAGTTCCAGAAAACAAATAGCACGAGTGACCTACGCCGTCGGGAACTTGGCCCATTGGGAATGGAGCATGGGGGGAGAGCTCAGGCGACGTCCTGAGGCCGTCTATCCAGCGTGCGAGTACGTCATTTTGGAGGGGGCAGAGCATCGCAAAAGCGGCACCGCCCCCGATTTCAGCACCAACGAGGATTCTCCGGCCGATTGCCGAACGCGATTTTGGAGTCGGAGACCGGAGAATCCCGCCCAGTGAATTTCTGGATTCCATCTGGAATAGTTTTCTACAGCAACATGTCCTAGAACCAACAAGGGAGCAGGGCAATTTAGATTTAGTGAAGAACAATGAGGCCGATTTTGTTAACAGCTTCGCAATGTGTGAACGTTTACCTAATTGCGATTGTAAAATAATTCAGTTGAACGTAATGCTTGCAAAAGCAAAACAGCTACCAAGATTCTAGATTGAGGTAAGACTGACTTCAATAGGGGCAGCACGGTAGCATTGTGGATAGCACAATTGCTTCACAGCTCCAGGGTCCCAGGTTCGATTCCGGCTTGGGTCACTGTCTGTGAGGAGTCCGCACATTCTCCCCGTGTGTGCGTGGGTTTCCTCCGGGTGCTCCGGTTTCCTCCCACAGTCCAAAGATGTGCAGATGGATTGGCCATGATAAATTGCCCTTAGTGTTGGGTGGGGTTACTGGGTTATGGGGATAGGGTGGAGGTGTTGACCTTGGGTAGGATGCTCTTTCCAAGAGCCGGTGCAGACTCGATGGGCTGAATGGCCTCCTTCTGCACTGTAAATTCTATGATAGGATGTGCCAAAAATAGTGCTGAGAAAATTGAACAAATTATTAATTGAAACAACAGAAGATCAGTGAAAGATGTTCAAAAAAAATTAAATGCGATACAGAACCAGGTTATGTCCCCAGGGGAAAGAATTATACTTGTCAACAAATCCAGCCACGGATGGCTGAAGATGTAAGAGATGACAGAAAACTAAAATAAACTGCACAATCGGGCAGCACGGTAGCATAGTGGTTAGCACAATTGCTTCACAGCTCCAGGGTCCCAGGTTCGATTCCGGCTTGGGTCACTGTCTGTGCAGAGTCTGCACATTCTCCCCGTGTCTGCGTGGGTTTCCTCCGGGTGCTCCGGTTTCCTCCCACAGTCCAAAGATGTGCAGGTTAGGTGGATTGGCCATGATAAATTGCCCTTAGTGTCCAAAATTGCCCTTAGTGTTGGGTGGGGTTAGTGGGTTATGGGGATAGGGTGGAGGTGTTGACCTTGGGTAGGGTGCTCTTTCCAAGAGCCGGTGCAGACTCAATGGGCTGAATGGCCTCCTTCTGCACTGTAAATTCTATGATAATCTATGATAGGACATGCAAACAAAAGCACAGATCCTGGTGATTGGAAAAGAAACAAAAACCTGCAAAGTGCGACACAACAGATGGGAAGAGCTACAAAAAGGGAGGAAGAGATGATACTTGCAGGAATAGCTAAATAAACAATTGCTTTTACATTTACACTCGCATCAAAAAGGGTGGTCTGGTGGTCAGGCTGTTAGTAATGATATTATCAATGAAAATAAGGAATTGGCAGAAGTATTGAAAAATTGTTTTGTGTCAGTATTTACAGAAGAGGAAGAGGCTAGATATTCCAATGTTGAATCAGAGAGAGGGGGACTGACCAAAATTGACATGAGCAAAATAACAGGAATGAATGAATGAAGAACAGAAAACAATGAGTCATGTTAAATGTTGTTTTTCCTATTGGAAGACAGTGGACAATGATAGCCCCCAGGATTTAGTGTGAGGATCATTGCTTATATATATATATATATATATATGTATATTATATTATATATTAATTGCAGATATATATGAATGTATTCGATATTGGAATACAGAGTAAAATTTAAAATTTTGCCAATGCTACCAAATGTGGAGGTGTGACAGACAGTGAAGGTGATACCAAATTACTGCAACAGGATGTAGATAGGTTAGCAGATTGGGCAGACGAGTGGGAGGTGGAATTTAACACAGAGAAATGTGAGACAGTGAGTAGTGGCAAAAAGGAATAAGGAGAGACAATACAGACTAAATGACACAATGTTAAAGAGCAGATGCAGAGAGATGGACCTGAGTATTCATGTGCACAGATCTTTGAAGGCGGAAGGACAGATTGAGAGAGTAATTAGCAAAGCTTAATGGACCTTGGGCTTCGTAAATAGAAATGTTGAGTACAAAATCATGGAAGTTATGCAGAACCTTTATAAAGCCCTGCTTAGGTCACAACTAGTTTTGATCACCACTGTTTAGGAAGGAGGGGAGGCATAATTCACTATGACTGAGGCAGTGCCGCAATATGGCACATAAATTCTGAACCCCTTTGATACACCACTCCACCCCCTGGTCACCCAGGCACAGTCCCACAATCATCATTCCTTCCCTGGTACAGACACCTGATGCTCATCTATAAGTCTTGCCTTACAGTACCTCACAAGGCCATCTGCCAGGTATTGGGAAAAATGGACATTTTATGTTGCAGAAGCACTGCACAAAAATGTAAATGTAACACATGTCCTATGTGCAATTACAATTCCTTTGTCTCTCTTTACTACCCACTCCGAAGAGGTACTGGCCCCAGAGGAAGGGGCAGGTTGCTCATATCCTTCCTCTGACTGCTCAGATGCTCCTGGTTGATGTCCTCTGGCTTTTGGAGTCTGTAAATAAAATAAATAATCTTTATTGTCATAAGTAGGCTTACATTAACACTGCAATGAAGTTACTGTGAAAAGCCCCTAGTCGCCACATTCCGGCACCTGTTCGGGTACATGGAGGGAGAATTTAGAATTCTCAGCTGGCACGAGAATTGAATAGTCACTGCTGGTCTTGTTCTGCATCACAAACCAGCTGTCTAGCCTACTGAGCAAAACCAGCGGGCCCCTCCAATAGCTGCTCCATTTGGACCTACGTAGGGGCAGACTCAACAATTGGAATGGAGGTAATGTGGGACTCAGAACAAGTTGGGGAGCTAGAAATCAGACGTGGAACTTTGATTCCGTGTCTCTATTTCCATCTCTCCACTCATGGTCCACCTAAACCTCCCTGTTAGATAAGAACATGAGTATTCAGGACATTGGGGAGGACCAACATTCAGACGGTTTTACTTCATCTGATGCTCGATGTAGATGGTCATTCTTTCTCTGCACCTAGACAAAATGGCACTCAGAGACAGACTTCTCTCTAGCACGCTATAAAGGCTCATATATTTTGGCTGCTGTCGCAGAATTGTCCTCCTCCTCCATGGCCTCTGAGACGAGCATTCGGTTGTCGGGAACTCTCCCCTGCAATCCCTGTTTCCATCACTTGTTGCTGCTCACTTGTGATGTGTGAGCCACTGCGTGATAATCCAACTACCGGCCTTGGCGGTCCCACTGAGCAGTGTGTGTCACAGCTGGTGGCTGGTGTTTATAAATTTTATGATGGGTGCATCCTCAGACAGGGGTGGATCTACTATGAAACTAATGAAGCTTAAACTTCAGGGCCCCTAATCCCGGAGGGGTCCCAGAAGCTACTTTAGTCCACATTGCTTAAAAATTTTGGGTCTACTGTATGAGAAGGGTTTAAAAAAAAATATATTAATAATATAGTGTAATTCAATACAAAATAATCGTTAAAATAAAAATTAAAAGGTGATTAAAGTATCATGTAGACTAGCTGTAAACAAAAAAACTTTCAAATTGAGGATGTTTCGTTCTAAATATATTTAATATAAAATAATTATAAATAATTTAAAACATTATTAACATTTATGACAGAAATACAAACAGTAGATGACATGTCGTAACAAAAAAGGGGAGCAGTTAAAAAGGCAATCACAATGCTAACGTGAATTTTCAACGTGATAGCACTCGTGATAGCGATCTAGACAAGAATTTTTTTCAATAAAGTGTTCATAAGGATACAATATTTTAATTACCCCTACTCAAAAATAAATGTTATATTTAGAAAAGTAAGGTAAGTAATAAAGGTGAAATAGTGTTAGATTAGCCTCAGCTATTGTTTTTATGAAGAGGTGAACAGAAGGTACTGGGGCTGTTTAGCACAGGGCTAAATTGCTGGCTTTGAAAGCAGGCCAGCAGCACGGTTCGATTCCTGTAACAGCCTCCCCGAACAGGTGCCGGAATGTGGCGACTAGGGGCTTTTCACAGTAACTTCATTTGAAGCCTACTTGTGACAATAAGCGATTTTCATTTCATTTCATTTTCATTTCAAGGTAGGCTACGACCGCATAGCCTAGGCTAATACTATTTATGAAAAAGTAATAAAAAGGTGAATTTGTGTTAAATTACAGGTGTTTATTATGAAAAGTGTTCAAATAATGGTAAAATTGTGTTACATTACCTTAGCCTATGAGTTTTGGTGGCCTAGTCTTGCCTAACTTAGTCTAGCCTATCGTAGGCTAGCTTGAACATAGCCTAGTTTAGTCTATTTAGCTTATTTAATATAAATCTTAAAAAATGGTGCTTTACTTTCTGAGAAGGGGTTTTTAAAAAAACCCTTTCACAGAAAGTAGACCTAAAAATCAAATAAAAATACTGTGGATCAGCAACTTGAAGAATAGATGAGAAAAAACATACAGTACTATTTTGAAGTACTGAAAAGAATTGTAGCTGTTATAAAGTTTTTAAGTGAAAGAGGTTTGGCATTTAGAGGTCATGAGGAGAAGTGGGACTCACCAAATAATGGAAACTTCATGGGGGCCATTGAACCTATTGCAGAGTTCGACCCATTTTTACATGAACATCTCGAGAAATGTAAAAATGAAAAAGTAAATGCTACTCACCTATTCAAACCCGTGTATGAAGAATTGATAGAAATCATGGGAAAACATGTGCAAGATGAAATTGTGAATCAAATCAACAACCTAGACACCAAATACTACTCTATTACTGTTGACTCTATGCTTGACTTGACACATGTTGACCAGCTGGTAATTGTGGTTCGATACTGCTATAATGGAAAACCCTGTGAGAGATTTTTCACATTTTTACCGATAGAAAACCATTCATCCATGACCTTGTTCAACAAAATACAACAAATCCTGGGTGAACATAAGCTTTCACTTGAAAATATCCGTGGTCAGTCCTACGATAATGCATCTAACATGAAGGGCTCGGAGAAAGGGCTGCAAGCACTCTTTATAAACATTAACAGATACGCAGACTATGTACCATGTGCAGCCCATTCACTTAATCTTGTTGGAGAAAAGACAGTGTCCACTGTACCTGAAGTTGTTGACTATTTTGGCATTTTGCAGGAGCTGTATGTTTTCTTTTCTGGATCTCCGTGAAGATGGGGGATTTTAAACACACAGGGCAATCTACATTTTTCTCTAAAGAGCTTAAATGTAACTAGATGGTCTGCACACTATGAAGCAGTCCGGGCAATTAAAAATGGATATATGGGTATTTTACAAACTCTCAAACATATTTTTGAAAACTCAGAAGAGAAGCCTGAATGTAAACGAGATGCAAATAATTTATACCACAAGTTGGTAAAGCTGGAATATGCTATTTTAACATTCGTTTGGGAAGAAGTGCTGGAGCATTTCAACAAAACAAGTAAGAAACTCCAAACCCCTGGTTTTGATGTATTTGAAGGTTATCTTCTGCTATCATCTTTACTCAGAGAAGTCAGAGAAAATTCAGCCGATAGGATTGCACACTATGAATCAGAAGGAAAAGGTTTGTGTGAAGATATCACCTCAAGTTATTCTGATGCTTCCAAATGCATTGTTACAAGGAAATTTTCAGATGGAACAAGTGGTATTGCTTCTTTGAGAGGAGCTGACAAATTTAGGATAGAAGTTCTATATCAACTCTATGACTGCTTGATAATCCAGTTACGCAAGAGGATTGACCCATATGAGCAGATTGCGAAAAGGTTCAAGTTCCTCTCAGAATTGGTGAACAATTCTGAAATTGATGAGGACAGTATTAAACTTATAATATCGTATTACAAAGATGATATTGACCACAAATTAGTAAATGTGTGTTATCAGTTCAAAAGAATATTTGCACCGTAGGAAATCCCAGCACACAGAAGAAAACACGGCATCTAAAATGCAATGCGCAGAGGTTCTTCAGCTTCTTTGTGAGCAACACCTAATTGAAGTGTTCCCCAATATTACTATTGTGCTTAAGCTGTACTTGACAATGCCTATCACAAACTGTGAAGCAGAAAGGAATTTTTCAAAGCTATCCTTTATAAAGAACAAATTTCGGTCTACCATGACTGAAGAGCGCTTAAATTCTTTATGCATATTGTCTCTAGAAAATGACATTGCAAGGAAGCTCTCATAAGACAAAACTGTACGTGAATATATTGCTCGAAAAAACAGAAAAAAGAGTATTTTGTAAAATCTGCTTCATGTAGTATGTATTCTCATAGGTGTCTAAAATAAAAGATTATATTGACTGTGGTCTTTTCTATGTTTTATTTCATCATTCTATGATGCATCATGCATGTGTACAACATTCCCCTCATTTTCATCCCCCCATAACTCAAAAACTATAAGGCACAGGAAATTTTTATTCACGCCAGTGACTTTGACATGTGAGATAATCCAGTACAGCAATTTTAATCAAAATCTGAGATGTAGTGGTTAAATTTTTAAAAGATTTGTGGTGATCTGTCGTGGAACAACCCCATTGAAGAAGATAACAGTGGTTACCCAGACCTCGATGCTGGTTGCCCCCATTACAGTTCAAGCTTCAGGGCCCCAAAAATGTAGGTCCGCCACTGTCCTCAGATGAGTGACTTCCTCGACACCTATGTGGGAGATGAAAGACATGGATTAAAACTGTGCAAGTGACAGATGGTTACCTCCTCATTGTGCACATCATCATATTTCGGTGTCAGCTGACATCACATCAACATGACTGAGTCTTGTGTTCCATGTGGCTGTGCTATATTTAATTTCTGGTGCGGTGCGCCCCCGGGATTCTCTGTCTCACCAGCCGGCCAATGGGGTTTCCCATTGTGGGCAGCCGCACGCCGTCGGGAAATCCCCGAGCTGCCGGCGAAATGGAGAATCCCAACAGTGGAGATTCCAGCCCCTTGTCTCTGCATTATTAGTACACTAAAAACCAGTATGCTACCAAGCCCTACAGTTAGCAGTACTTGGATCAGGAGGGATTAGAGTACCTGCAAAATGTGTTGGTTTCGCGAGTGATGTGCTGGAGAAGACTTAAAAAACATCATATGCACATCAGGATAGTTCTATTACATGTCTATAAACTTTTATCTCACTACATTTTAAATACATAGCCCCAAGCTGTCATATTACTGATATTAAGTTTATTGGCCTGATGCTTCGCAAATTAAACCTCTTCTGATGCTGTGTCCAGCACACTCTGCTGCTCACCTCCTCTGCATATTCAGCCATGCCTTCTTGGTTACTGAGACAAGTTTCTGTAGAATCTCTCTGTGAACCCTTACAGCCTGCAGCATTGTTTCCAGAGGGATATCATCAGAGCAGAATGCTGCCTTGCTACATTGTTACAAGTTCTGGTTCTGTCTAAAGGCCTCTGCATTGCTTCAACTCTGACTCTCACAGGGTCCCTTTAAATACTTCGCTCAAAATAGATTAGTGCAGGTCATCGCCACTCTAATTGGGCGGGACAACTACAAGTCAGATGCAAAGGAAAGGGCTTGATTGTTTAAATAGCGACAGGTAGATGCATTATTGCCATGGCGGATTTATACTTTGGGGGCCCCACACTCTCCCTCTTTGCGGGGCCCCCCCATGTCACGCCCCACCCTCTGGTGACATGGTAGCCATCACCAAATGGCATCAAGCCCCACCCCAAATAACATCAAACCATGCCCCCTAACAAGGTCAATGCCCTCCTGACGCCACCCACCCTCAACTCACACAATGCTATCTGGCCCCTGCTCTCTCCCTCGCCAGTCCAGTTGCCCAGCTCCCTCACTTTAAGCCTTGGCCTCTGGTTGAGTCACCCTGCTGTTCCCTGAAAACCACGCTGGTGCCTGCCTGATCCTCACACCTCCCGACTACTCAACTTTCACTCTGATGGACGGGCCTTGAGTCTCAATGACCATAGTGTTCTTGGCTGACTCCCTGGCTGCTGCTGGCCTTGTCTGCCCTGCCCTGGCCTCTGCTATTGCTCTCGGTTGGCGGCCTCTCCCTCACTGGTCCAGTCCGTTTGCCCATCCATCTTCACTCTCAGCTTTGGCCTCTGGTCAAGTCACCCCCTGCTCCCCGAAAACCATGCCAGTACCTGCCAGGTCCTCGCACTTCCTGACTGCTCACCTTTTACTTGGTGGCTGGACTTTGATAACCACATGTACTCCTGCCTCCTTCGGGCTTTATCGGCCTATTATAGCCCAGCCTCTGTCCTTTCTTTGGTTGGTTGCCCGCCTTCTCTCCTCAGCCCTGGCCTGGAGGTCAAGAGTCACCCCGCTGCTCCCCTGGATGGCTGTTGGCCAGCATATCCTCCTCAGTCCTCGCTGAAGGCTGCCCAGGCTTTCACCCCGATGTAAGGTCAGTGACCTCAATTTTGCCTCAGGCTGCTGGACCCAAATGTCAGAAACCTGGCTGCTGCTTCACCAAAGGAAATATCAGAAACTTCACAAATGAAAACTAGGAGATCCGTCCGAACTACTCTCAAGTTCCCATCACCTCCCAATATCTGGAACAGTGTTTTCCCACTCGAAGGGGACTGCCCCAATTAGAGGCCAATGTTGTTCTGCATTGCCTGCTGACAGGCTCATGTGAATTTCTTGATCTTATCAGCGAATTCTGAAGTACCAGACTCTGACTGGTGCTCCCACAGCCACCTCTCGGTATGCCCCCCCCCCCCCCCCCCCCCCAATAGTTTGACAGGGCTCTGATCACTGTCTTCAATTTCGGCCAATAAAGGGGCAGGTGCCTTGGTGGCTGGGCGGGTCCTTAGCGGTCATTGACCTTGGCGTTGGGCTTTCTGAGTAAGGGGAGTGGCGCCGATCAGTCTGTGGCTGTACCGGTTGCTTGATTGGAGTTCTATTGTCCTGGGAAAATGGGCCATTAAAATGCAAACGAGCGGGGGTTTCGATCAGGTCTGATTACCTGTGTTTTAGATACACATGCGCTCTGTATCTGTCTGAGTCCTGGGTTGGCCATAATTCCCACGGTCCTTTGCAGGTGGCCATCTTAGATGGTTACATCATGAAATGAAAAGGAACCAAAGGAAATGGAATTAATTTTGGAAGTTTGAGTTGAGGTCAAACTTCAACCATGGTACTGGCAGAGCAGGTTTGAGTGGCCATATAAACCACTTTTGGTCCTTTATTTTATTTTATCTTCTTATGCCACGTGTGGTATGAATGTCACTTGACCCTTATTGGCCCAAAGCTGAATGTTGTCCAGATCATGCTGTATTTGGACATGAACTGCTTCAGTGTCTGAGGAGTTGTAAATGGTGCTGAACATCATGTAATCATCAGTGAACAGCAGTGAATATCCCCACATCTGACCTTACATTAGAAGGAAGGTCATTGACAAAGCAACTGAAGATGGTTTGGACTAGGACACTACCCTGAGGAACTCCTGCAGTGATGTCCCAGCATTGGGATGACTGACCTCCAACAACCACAGCCATCTTCATTTGTGATAGGTACAACCCCAACCAATGGAGAAATTTCCCCTTGATTCCCATTGACTCCAGTTTTGCTCGATCTCTGCGAGGTCACACTTGGCCAAATGCTGCTTTGATGTCAAAGGCAGTCGCTCTGACCTCACCTCCAGAGTTCAGCTGTTTTAGCCATGCCTGAACAAGGCCAGGAGCTGAGTGCCCCTGACGGAAACCAAACTGAGTGTCAGTGAGCCTTTCCATCTCTTTACTGATGAGCGTGAGTAGACTAATGGGGCGGGAATTGATGAGATTGGATTTCATAGAATCTTTACAATGTAGAAGGAGGCCATTATGCCCATCAAGACTACACCGACCCTCCGAAAGAGCACCCTACCTATGCCCACTACCCTCCCTATCCCCATAACCCCACAGGTTAGGACCACCTACCTAACCTGCACATCGTTGGACTTGTCCTGGTTTAATGGACACAACATATCTGGGCAATTTTCCATTTTGCCAGGTAGATGCCAGTGTTGTAGCTGTACTGGAACAGCTTGGCCAAGGGTGCAGCAAGTTCTGAAGCACAAGTCTTTTTTTTGTTGCCGGAATATTGTCAGGCCTTCAAGGCCTGTACAGTATCCAGTGCCTTCAGCCATTTCTTGATACCACATGGCCAGGTTCTCAGGCCCAGCATGTGTCGAGGAGGTGTCTCCAGCTACAACTCCTGGAGGTCTGGGTTTCAGAGCTGGAGAGGCAGCTGGGACACTTTGGGGTTAAAAAAGGAGGCTGAGTGGGTGGAGAGTAACAGAAGGGAGGCTGAGGCGTGTTTTTTTTTGTTATTTATTTGTTATAAAATTTCCTATTTGTTCTCTTTTTGGTTTTGGTTGTGTTTGATATATATATATATATATATATATACAATAAAAACATTTAACAAAAAATCTCTGCCTCTCCAGCCGTGTGATCCTCAATGGTGAACCATTGTCGGGATTTTTTGCTTCCTCCGCTAGCCAATGAGATTTCCCATTGTGGCCACCCCGTGCTGCCGGGAAACCCGGGGGGGGGGGGGGGGGGGGGGCACTGCCAGCGGAGCGGAGAATTCAGCCCACTGTTCGGTCTGAGGAAGAGGCTTACAAATTGGCCAGAAGAAAACACTGAGGATTTGGAGAAGTTTAGAATTCAGCAAAGGAAGACCTAGGGGTTAATTAAGAAGGAATTACTTCTTAATTAGGAAACGTGAAAACTGACTGTAAAAGTTTCTTTCGGTGTGCAAAGAGAAAAATATTGGTAAAGCCAAATGTCGGTCCCTTGCAGTCAGAAACAAATGTTCGGATCCTTTCTATTTAATCTCTGTGTATTCCCTTATTTTCCCTTGCTTTTATATTTGCCATTACATTTTTGATCCGTGGGTGATTGATGGACATGTGACTTTAAGGCAGCTAGTATCTTTAATTCAAGCAGAAGAAAGTAGTAGTTTGTGCTGGTTTTAACTGGAGCTGTAAACTGACCAGCATCAGTGAGAAGAGATAGGTTGGGATTCAGTTTGATTGATTTGGTTGGTGACCAATGAATTGGCCCCAAAAGTTGTGCTCTGCCTTGTAACAAGTAGTGATTGGATCTTATCCCACTGAAATGGTTCACAGACCTAAGGAGCTTTCAGTTTTGGTTTTGGCAGCATGGAGATAAAAGAACCAACTAAATTCTCTCTGGAAAGCTGTTGTCAATCCTCTCCAAAAAGATCCAGCTAAACTCTCTCCATGAAGTCTGCAGTGAGGGCTGTAGCTGTCTCCAGAAAGAACCAGGTAGCTCTCTCTCCAATAAGCATGTGGGTGTTGGATTCCTGACACTACAGGGGACTGAGGACAAGCCATGAACTGAAATCAAAGTTTGATGAAATAAGGACTGTGCCTCTCCAGGAAATTATAAGTGCAGGTTGAAAAACAAAGACTGTGATCAACAAGCTTACTGTAAAGAAAGCATGCTGAGAACCATTATCTGAAGCAAAGAATATTTTCTATTTCAGTTACATTTAAAAAAAACTCCTTTCCACCCCTGTTTTTGTCTGTCTTGTGTGTGTGTAAAAGGTGGGGGTGCCAGTTAAAGTGGGAGTTAGGTATTTATTGATCAGCACCCCCCTATATCTCTGCATAGTTCATTATTTTTATCGTTATAAATAAACAGTAATTGTGTTTAAACTTACAAACCTGGTGACTGTAATTATTGGGCAGCCAAGTGCCAAAGAGGTTGAGTACTTTTATAAGAATTATTGGTTAATTCACTTGTGTTGTGACCCTGGGACGAGTGGGGCTGGAATTGGCCGCGCACTAACCCAGGGTGGCGTAACACAGGGGAATTTATAATGGGGAAATAAAAAAATGGCTGACTAGTTAAATCCATACTTTAGCTCCGTCTTCACACCAGATGACACAAATAACATACCAGAACTATTGGGTAACACAGGGTTTAGTGAGAGGGAGGAACTGAAGGAAATCAGTATTAGTAGCAAAATGGTGTTGGGAAAACTAATGGGATTGAAACTGGATAAATCCCCAGGGCTTAATAATCTACATCCCAAAGTACTTAGGAAAGTGGCCTTTGAAATAGTGAATACATTGGTGGTCATCTTCCAAGATTCTACAGACTCTGGAACAGTTCCTACAAATTGGAAAGTAGCTAATTTAACACAATTATTTAAAAAGGGAGGTAGAGAAAAAACAGGGAATAATAGATCAGTTAGCCTGATGTTGATAGTGGGGAAAATGCTGGCGTCCTTCATAAAAGATTTTATAGTAGAACACTTGGAAAACTGTGGTAGAATTGGACAGTCAGCATGGATTTACAAAAGAAAAATCATGCCTGACAAATCTACTGAGGATGGAACTGGTAGAGTTGACGAGGGGGAGGGTAGTGAATGGAGTTTGTTTGGACTTTCAGAAAGCTTTTGACAAAATCCCACATAAGAGATCAGTGTGTAAAATTAAAACGCATTGAATTGAGGGGAGTGCATTGAGATGGATTGAACATTGGTTGGCAGACAGGAAACAAAGAGCAGGAATATATAGGTCTTCTTTCTGAATGGCAGTCAGTGACTAGTGGGGTACTGCAGGGATCAGTGCTAAGAATGCAACTTGTCACAATTTATATTAATGATTTAGATGAGGGAACCAAATGTAATACCTCCAAATTTGCAGGTGTCACAAACCTGGGTGAGAGGGTGAGCTGTTAGAAGAATCCAGAGATGTTTCAGTCTAATTTGGACAAGCTGGGTGAGTGGGCAAATGCATGGCAGATGCAGTATAATGTGGATAAATGTGAGGCTATCCATTTTGGTAGCAAAAACGGGAAGGTAGATTATTTTCTGAACAGCATTAGATTGAGAGAAGGGAATGTGCAATGAGACCTGGGTGTCCTTGTGCACCTGTCACTGAAAATAAGCATGCAGGTAAAGAAGGTAAATGGTATGTTGGCCTTCATAGTGAGAGCATTCGTACAGGAGCAGGGATGTTTTGCTGCAATTAAACAGGGCCTTGGTGGGACCACATCTTGAATATTGTATGCAGTTTTGGTCTCCTTGTCTGAGGAAGGATGTTCTTGCGAGAGAGGGAGTGCAGCAAAGGTTTTACAGACTGATTCCTGGGATGGCGAGTTTGATGTATGAGGAGAGATTGAGTCAGTTAGGATTATGTTCGCTGTAATTTAGAAGATTGAGGGGGATCTCTCAGAAAGCTATAAAATTCAACAGAACTAGACAGGGATACCATTCCCTATGGCGAGGGAGTCCAGAACCAGGGGTCACAGTCTGAGGATACAGGGTAAATCCATTTCGCACTGAGATGAGCAGAGATTTCTTCACCCAGAGAGCAGTGAGCCTATGGAATTTGCTACCATAGGGAGCAGTTGAGGCGAAAACATATGTTTTCAAGAAGGAGTTAGATATAGCTCTTGGGACTAATGGATATGGGGGAAAGCGGGAACAGGTTACCGAATTGGATAATCAGCTATGATAATCAATGGCGGAGCAGGTTCGAAGGGCCGAATTGCCTATTCCTGGTCCTATTTTCTATGTTTCTATGAATCAAATTGGTTGAAGACTGGCATCTGTGATGTTGGGGACCTCTGGAAGCACTTCTGGCTGAAGATGATTGCAAATGTTTCAACCGTATCTTTTGTATTGAAGTGCTAGCCTCCCCCATAATTGAGAATGGGGATATTTGTGGAACCTCCTCTTCCAGTTAGTTGTTCAATTGTCCAGCACCATTCACGATTGGATGTAAGAGGACTGCACAGTTTATATCTGATCTTTGGCTGTGGGATCATTTAGCTCTGTATTGTACACTATTCCTCTGTTTGGGGTGCACGCATCCCTGTGTTGTAGCTTTGCCAGTTGGCACCTAATTTTTAAGTTTGTTTAGTGCTGCTCCTACTATGCCCTCCTGAACTGTTCATTGAACCAGGGTTGAGCTCCTGGAATGACAGTATGAAATGAAATGAAAATGAAATGAAATGAAAATGAAAATCGCTTGTTGTCACAAGTAGGCTTCAAATGAAGTTACTGTGAAAAGCCCCGAGTCACCACATTCCAGTGCCTGTTCGGGAATTGAACTGTGCTGCTGGCTTTCAAAGCCAGCAATTTAGCCCTGTGCTAAACAGCCCCTAGTAACTAATAGTGGAGTGGGGATATGCTGGGCCATGAGGTTACAATTTTCAGGTTACAGAATATAATTCTGCTGCTGCTGACGGCCCACATCAGCTCATGGGTGCTAGGCTTTGGGTTGTTAAGACCTATTCGATCCCATTTAGCACAGTGATAGTGCCACACATGATGGAGGTTATCCTCAAAATGAAGGAGAGTCTTTGTCTCCACAATAGCTGTATGGTGGTCATCCCAACCAATACTGTCATGGGCAGTTGCATCCGTGACTGATAGGTGAGTGAGGATGAGGCTCTCTCACCACCTGCTGCAGACCCAGCCAAGCAGCTACATCCCTTGAAGCTCATCCTGTTCAGTCAATAGTGGTGTTACCAAGCCACTTTTGGTGATGGACACTGAGTTTTGAGTCCTTGACATCTGCTTCCTCCAAGATATATTCAACATGGAGCACTGATTCATCAACTCGCCAGGGTTGGGGAGGGGGGTTGGCTTTGTGGGGGTGGGAGGGGATAGGGCCAGTAGGTGGGAATGAGCAGAAGATTTCCTTGCACCTGTTTGACCTGATGTCTTGAGACTTCTTGGGATCTGGAGTCATGGTTGAGAACTCCCAGGGCAACTCCTTCAGACTATACCACTGTGCTGTCAACACTGTGGTGCTCCAAGCACACCTTACGAAGGGTAGAATGTGTCAATTTTTTGAAGTGGCGGATGACAGATGTGATTGGTGACTGGGGGGCCCGGCACATCATGCGCACATGTTCTCATCGTGCTCAAAGCTGGCGGACTTCTGGAGGACTTTCTTTGAGACTATGCCGGCAATCCTGAACATTGGGTTGGAGCATTGCCCATTGGTGGCGATCTTGGGGGTTTCGGATCTGCCGGAACTCCAGACAAGGGTGGGGGCAAACGTCCTGGCCTTTGCCTCACTGGTGGAAAGGAGGTTGATCCTCATAGGCTGGAGGTCGATTACACTGCAAAGCGCTTTGACGTGACTGGGTGACTTGATTGAGTTTTTACATCTCTAGAAGGTTAAATTTACTGTGAGAGGGCCAGTGGAAGGGTTTAACTGCAGATGTGGCCATTTATATTATACTTTAAAGAGCTGGTCACTCTTAGCTGTTAGGCAGGGATAGGGTGGTTGTAGACCTTAGTAACTAAGCCTTACTGTTATAAGGGAAGGGGAAATGGGGGGAGGGGACTCTTACTGTTGAATTGTTATTCTGTGTTTTTGTAGGTTTTGTATTAAAATTGTTAAAAACTTTAATAAAAATATTTTCAAAAAATAACACTGTGGGAGTGTGCCTTACCATTGGGCCAGGGCCTATTGGAGATGAGGTAGTGTCTGGACATCATAAGGTAGATTCCCGGAGCATGACCCTGTCAGTTTGCTGCTTGACTCGTCAGTGAGAGAGCCCAATTACCCCATGGCTGCAGATACTTGTGCTCAAAGGGTCTTGCAAATGTATTATAGCATTGCAACAAACTGGACCGAATGGCCTACCCTAGTTCCTATGTTCCTCTGTCCCTATTTTCAAAATAAGAGGGAAGCCACTTTAGACCACGATGAGGGAAAATTTCTTTCCACAGAGGGTGGTGAATCTTTTTAAAAAATAAATTTAGAGTACCCAATTCATTTTTTCCAATTAAGGGGCAATTTAGCGTGGCCAATCCACCTAGCCTGCACATCTTTGGGTTGTGGGGGCGAATCCCACGCAAACACGGGGAGAACGTGCAAACTCCACATGGACAGTGACCCAGAGCCGGGATCAAACATGGGACCTCGGTGCCATAAGGCAGCAATGCTAACCACTGCACCACCGTGCTGCACCCCCAGAGGGTGCTGAATCTTTGGAACTCTCGACAGAGGGCTGTGGAATTTCAGTCATTGAATATGTTTAAAGCAGAGATTGATTCAATTCTGCTTAACAATAAGAAAAAGGGCTATGGGGATAGCGGGTGTAAAAGGCATTGAAGTGCCCAATAGCCATGACCATATTAAGTGGCAGAGCATGCTTGATGGTCTGAATGGCCGACCCCTGTTCCTATGTAGGGGCTGGTTTAGCACACTGGGCTAAATAGCTGGCTTGTAATGCAGAACAAGGCAGCAGCGCGGGTTCAATTCCCGTGCCAGCCTCTCTGAACAGGCGCCGGAATGTGGTGACTAGGGGCTTTTCACAGTAACTTCATTGAAGCCTACTTGTGACAATATGTGATTATTATGTTCCGACCCTTTAATGGATTACTCGCATTTCCGAGGTGCTACCTGGTAATGGCCGGGCCTTGGTAGTGGTGTTCTCCACCAGGACAGCAGCATTTGGCCTACCACCACTGTCAGTGCCCCTGCTGATGCCTAACAGTCAGCCAGCCAAGACTCCTGCCCCCCCCCCCCCCCCCCCCCCCCCCCCCATGATGAGATGGTTGGCATAGTACCGGGCCTTACAGGCCAAGAGCAACCATTGGGGAAGCATTGTGTAGGAACACCAGGACAGGCAAAGGTGTACCCAAGGGTTTGGGCACATGTTCATTAGGATTGAGGCTAAATTACATTAGGGTTAGGGATTAGGGTTAGGGATGAGGCTGTGATGAAGGTTAGGGTTGGGATTGCAGGTTAGGCTTCAGAGTTAAGTATTAGAATTAAGGTTGTTTCCTAGGGTTAAGGTTGGAATTGAGATCAGGCATGGCATTAGTCAGTTTGGATTAGTCAGCAGTACCTTAACCACCTAATGGTTAATAACCACCTTGACCACTCTTGTTCTTATATCTCTATTTCTCAGTATTGTTTATTGTTTAATTGGTACCTGCCACTTTTGTCTGTCTCACAGTTTCCGCTCTGTCCTGTATCAACTGCCTTTGTCTGCCTCCAGCTGGGGTTACAGTTGGGATTTAAGGCCTGTGTTGCTTTCTGACAAGAGAGTATATCTCGTGTTTAAAATCAAGATAAGGATCACGGTTGAAGGCACCTTTAGGTTGCTGGTTTTTTGTTTCGGGTTGCCAATTAGAGATGTTAGGATTCAGCTTGTCAGAGCTGGGGTCATTAGAGTTGATATTTATTAGAGTTAAGGTTAATGTTAGGGTCTGTGAGATGTGTATCAATGCCTGGGAGACCCTTGCTCAGGAGATACCTACTTGGAAGAACCTCCTGATTGAAGAGACACAGTTCTTCGAGGACATCTGATGGCAAGAGGCCCGGAAAAGGAGCCTGAGAAAGGAATACCAGCGATCTCGAGTCCAAGGACCGATCCTTCATCCTGAAAACAGCTGCCAAGTGTGCAGTTGGAGCAGGATCAGTATCATCGGCCACACAAGGACCCACAGAACCCATGACCAGCAACACAAAGGTTCTGAGGTGGACAATCATGTTCGTTAGCGAGAAATCACTGAAGAAGAAATAGGATTGTTGAGTTTGGGAAATATGGCTGATATTCTGAGTTAGACATTAGAGTTCAGGGTTTGGATCAGGTGCCAGGTTCCGTATCAGGATGAAGGATTTGTGTTGGTTCTAGGAATTAAGGTTAGAACCAGGGATTAGGATTAGAGGTGAGGGGTTCGTGTTAAAATTAGGGTTAGGGTCAGCCAGTTGGGGTTAGGTGTTAAAGTTACTATTAAGGTTAGGGGTAGGAATAATGGTTGTATTCAGGTGTATGTAAACTCAGTTTAAGGTAGGACAAGGTGTCCGCCAGTCGGCATATTGTACTTCATACTTATTTCAACTCATATATTTTGGCAGGAGTCTGCATGAAGTCCACATCTCAATCATTCTTCAGAACGCCTGAAAGAGGTTGATACAAGATTTACACTGGTAACTGGCTGAGGGTGCAGCACGGTGGCACAGTGGTTAGCACTGCTGCCTCATAGTGTTAGGGTCCCAGGTTCTATTCCGGCCTTGGGTGACTGTGTGGAGTTTGCACTTTCTCCCCGTGTCTGCGTGGGTTTCCTCCGGGTGCTCTGGTTTCCTCCCACAATCCAAAGATGTGCAGGTTAAGTGGATTGTCCATGCTAAATAAATTGCCCTTTACCGCCCAAGGATGTGCTGGTTAGGTGGAGTTACATAGAAGACAGGAGCAAGAGGAGGCTTTTTGGACCTCTGAACCTGCTCCGCCATTCATCACGATCATGGCTGATCATCCAACTCAACAGCCTAATCCTGCTTTCTCCCCATAGCCTTTGATCCTGTTCTCCTCAAGTGCTATATCCAGCCGCCTCTTGAATATATTCAGTGTTTTAACGTCAGCTACTTCCCGTGGTAATGAATTCCACAGGCTCACCACTCTTTGGGTGAAGAAATGTCTCCTCATCTCTGTCCGAAATGGTTTCCCCTGAATCCTCAGACTGCGACCCCTGGTTCTGGACACACCTATCATTGGTAACATCTTCCCTGCACCTACCTTGTCTAGTCCTGTTAGAAATTTATATGTCTCTATGAGATCCCCCCTCATTCTTCTGAACTCCAGCGAGAACAATCCTAACCAAGTCAATCTCTCCTCATAATACAATTCCACCATCCCTTGGAATTAGTCTGGTAAACCTTCGCTGCACTCCCTCGAGAGCAAGAACATCTTTCCTCAGAAAAGGAGACCAAAACTGCACACAATATTCTAAGTGTGTCTTCACAAAAGCCCTGTATAATTGCAGCAACACATCCCTGCTTCTGTACTCGAAACCTCTCGCAAGAAGGCCAACATACCATTAGCCTTCTGTACCGCCTGCTGCACCTGCATGCTTACCTTTAGCGACTGGTGCATAAGAACACCCAGGTCCCGCTGCACACTCCCCTCTCCCAATTTACAACCACTCAGGTAGTAATCTGCCTTCCTGTTTTTGCTTCCAAAGTGAATAATCTCACACTTATCCAAATTATACTGCATCTGCCATTGGTTTGCCCACTTGCCCCAACCTGTCCAGATCATGCTGTATGATCCCTGCATCCTCATCACAGTTCACCCTCCCACCCAACTTGGTATCATCTGCAAACTTTGAGATGTTACATTTTGTTCCCTCATCCAAATCATCAATATATATTGTGACTAGCTGGGGTCCCAGCACCGATTCCTATGACACCCCACTAGTTACTGCCTGCTAATTTGAAAAGGACCCATTAATTCCTACACTTTGTTTCCTCTCTGCCAACCAGTTTTCTATCCACCTCAATACACTTCCCCCAATCCCATGTGCTTTAATTTTGCACAATAATCTCTTATGCGGGACTTTGTCAAACGCCTGATGAAAGTCCAAGTATACCACATCGACTGGCTCCCCCTTGTCAACTGTACTGGTTACATCTTCAAAGAATTCCGGCAGATTTGTCAAGCATGATTTCCCCTTCACAAATCCAGGCCGACTCTGACTGATACTGCCACTGCTTTCTAAATGTTCCGCTATAAAGCCCTTGTTAATGGATTCAATAATTTCCCCCACTACCGATGTTAGGTTACAGATATAGGGTAGGGGAGTGGGCTGTGGTAGGGTGCTTTTTCAGAGGAACGGTGCAGACTCAATGGGCCGAATGGCCTCCTTCTGCACTGTAGGGATTCTATGATTCTATGATTCACGACATACCTGCCGTGAAAGTGGTTCTTTACTGGTTCCGTTAATTTTCTTGCTTAGAATAATTCTCTCAGACCAGTTTTGCTGTTTGAGACACCACCTCCAAGGAGAAAAGGAAGAGTCCCGAGAAGGTTCTGGAATAAAATACTGACTCCTCCCCTGTTGTAGGGGGAGAGTTTTGTCTTCTCCTTAAGTCAGACCGCTCTCCCAGTTCACAAAACGGTGTTCTGTCTGTTTTGGATGTTGTGTTTGTTTTGTAGTAGGATGGTGCCATCTAGTGGTGCTGCTGGGTCCTACAGGTTTTTATGGGATTCTTTCCCAGTCTGTGTAATGCATGGCGACAGATACAATTTACCCACCTGAAACAGAGCTTTTAATAACGCCAGTGTAGTCAGTGTAAAATTTCATTTTATTCTCTACCAATTCATTTTATTATCTTTTCAAGATGTTATGGGACTTGGACAGGTAATGAGGGACTTACAACAACAACATCTTGCATTTATATAGCATTTGAAAAATGCATATTTTTAGTGAAGCTTTTCCATTTTAACAAATAACACAACAAAGCATCAGGATATTTACAGCGCAGCAAAAATGCCTCAGCATACATAGGGACAGAAGAGGACAGGAGAATAGGAGAATTTGGGTGGATTGGGCATGCTAAGTGGCCCCTTAGTGTCCAGGGATGTGTAGGTTGGCTTACGGGGCTGTGGAGGTTGGGGCTAGGTGGGGAGGGGAGAGCGCCAAGGTGGGAGGATCTTTGGGAGGGTCGGTGCAGACTCGATGGGCCAAATGGCCTCTTCCTGCATGGCAGGGATTTTATTCTATGATAACAAGAATACAGTTGGCTCAGTGTGATCACGGAACTTGATGCCTCCCGATGTATCTATGGATATTCTAGAGAATGAGGGAGAGCAGGATAAAGCCATGAAAATGTGGTTAACTGGTTAACACCTTCCCACACGGCGATTGCACGCATCGCCAAGGAGAATTCCGGATAAGACCTTTGCGTCTTGTTCTGGCGCTCCCTCAGCTCCAGCCACACCAGAGGCATCGGTAACGTACTGTGATGTCCTTTTGTTGGATATGAGACCTGTCTGTACCTTAGCAGGAACCAGTCACCAATTCTTTAACCCCACAATAAGAAATTTAAAAATTACAGAAAAGATTTGTGACGGCACTAGATCTAGGATATTTTACATATAACCACAAGATGCAACGTAACCCCAAACTCCAGCACAGGACAGAGCGATCACCATTCCACACATTTCTACAGAGATGTCCAGAAAATATTCATACAGTTGGTTCAGATGATAATCAATGCAGTCAGCGCCGCCCAACACACCAACCAGGATAAAAGAGGAAACTCTTATTCTGAGGGTCTCAGAGTAACAGGGACCAGGATACAGTCATGAGTCTGTGATCCCTTGACGCACGTCCCACACCACAGGACCAAAAATAGAAGGGATACAGTTGCTCAATCGAACCCTCACTCAGCCTCTCAGAAGAACCCGCCAAGGAGGAACATCAGCATGATACAAGACCTGGGCCGGCCCCACTCACAGAGGAGTCAGCATACCAAGGAGACCCACACCATGCCAAGACTCACGACACAACGAGCCTCACTCCTCTCTAACCACATCCTAGGCAGCGTTCCAGCCCTGCAAACACGAGAAGATTCATGTCATCCTCAACTGAGGAGACCCCATCACCGAGGAGAAGAATAATCGTCAAGACACCCAACAATTGGCCATCTCGGGAGGCCCCCCCCCCGTCGACACAATAAGGGAAGTCCGCCCCAGAACCCAATATACCCAAAACGCGACCTGCACCAACTCACCACCTATCCAAGTAAAGAGAGGAAAGTCCAAAAGGGACTAACACCAGGATCATCCAAAGAATGCCAGACATGGACCAGTGCCGTATGGCATAACAAAGAAGATGCTCAGGGCAGAACAGAGTAGTCTCATCAGAGACAAAAACACTGCCTCCCCAGAGGAGATTACAAAAAGGAGGGCATTCAGGAAGCCATTAGATAAGACCACTTAAAGCAGGGCGCCTATCTCCCCCATTCAGCCTACCCTCAAACCAAAGAAGGGTTCTAACAACGCAGATCTACAGTATACAGACTCTCACTCCAACCCTGCTGTCCACAGGCTACCACCTCTACAGGGGAGCCCAGAGTTCAGAATCATTGATGACCTGCAGGATAATGACTCCATCTCTGTAGCTTGGGAAGGCCAACACCCTGACAGGATCATTGGACAAGAATCAGGAACTCTCCAAAGTTCCATTGAATGAAAAGCGTCTTCACTTCCGCCAAATTGTCGTTCTGATGCTCAGGCAGCAAGGAACCTAGGCCCTGGTCAGGAGGCAGCGACCTGACATGTCCACCTCACAACGAGCATCAAGGGCAAGACAATGTAAGACCAGCTTCTTGGCCTCCAAGCGACCCCGGGTCCCGAATGCCTGATAAAATGTCCTCTGTCGAATTTTAAACGCCCAGCCTTCAAATCGAGATTGCGAAAGCATGGCAGCCAACTCTCAAATTTGGCCGGGAGCCCATCCTCCGGTTCCCTCAAGAGGCCGGGCACACAAACACTCCCTGCCTGGCCCTTACTACCCTATCTGGAGGAGGGTAAACTTCCTGATTGGTTTTCTTCCTTTGGCTGAAGAATAAGTTGGACTCAGAGGGCCCAATTATGTCTCTTTGAGTCTTGCTCCCTCTGGTGGGAGTTGTGGGAAGTTCGTTGAGAGGTATGCCTGTTCCCGTACCAGCCTCCCCGAACAGGACCGGAATGTGGCGACTAGGGGCCTTTCACAGTAACTTCATTTGAAGCCTACTTGTGACAATAAGCGATTTTCATTTCATTTCAATAGCTCCAGGTACAAGGTTAGGATTGTAAAATACCCAGTTGATGAGATGGTCTTGATCTTAGTGACCAAGTCAATGAACACCTTGCATTGTTGTTGGAGGAGAGGATGGAGGGGACGAGGGAGAGGGGTTTAAGAATGTAGATTGTCACAGAAGCTGAACTTTTTAGCAGACGGGTTCGGGACACAACAGTCCGATCGGGGGCGGGGGGGGGGGGGGGGGGGGGGGTGAGGAAGGAATTACAAAATCACAGCATCGTTTCAGCACAGAAGAAAGCCATTCAGCCCATCAAGTCTGCACCAGCTCTCTGGGAGAGCAGTGCAGTTAGTGCCGCAGCACAGCTTCCTCCTCAAAGTC
The DNA here is from genome assembly GCF_047496885.1 of Scyliorhinus torazame. Taxonomy (NCBI): domain Eukaryota; kingdom Metazoa; phylum Chordata; class Chondrichthyes; order Carcharhiniformes; family Scyliorhinidae; genus Scyliorhinus; species Scyliorhinus torazame. The sequence continues at coordinate 298,426,090 of NC_092713.1, read as the reverse complement.
CTGCCATTCCTCATTCTCAGATAACTATGTAATTCCCATTCGGATGCCTCGATTGAAACTGCCTCCACCAAACTCTCAGTCAGCGAGTTCCAGTGAGTTCCTAGCCACCCGCTGCATGAAAAGGTTTTCCCTCACATCGTCATTGCTTCTTTTGCCAAGTACCTTAAATCTGTACCTTCTGACCCTCGATCCTTTGACGAATGGAAATAGATTTTCCAACTACTCTGTCCAGACCCTCAGGGGTGGTGGTGTAGAGGTAATGTCACTGGACTAGAAATCCAGCAGGCCCAGGCTAATGCTGTGGGGACATATGTTCAAATCCCACCACGGCAGCTGGTGGAAATTAAATTCAGTGAATAAGTCTAGAATATAAAGCTAGGCTGAGTAATGGTGGCCATGACAACCATCAGAGATTGTTGTAAAAAACACCCTGGTCTCTAATGCCCCTTCAGGGAAGGAAATCTGCTGTCCTTACCTGGTTGTAACTCCAGACCCACCTTAAGCCTTTGACACCTCACAGCCTAAACCACTCAGTTCAAGGGTACTAGATATGGGCAATGGAAGCAAGCCTTGCCATTGATGCCCACATCCTGTGCAAAAATACACCACAACATCTAGCACACCTCCTCCCAGCCTTCCTTTTCCTCGGTAAAGCAATCCCAACTTCTCCCATCTTTCTTCTGAACTGAATCAAGTTGGTGTACCTTGGTCGTAAGGAGCAGGAAATTATGGCCATACCAGGGAAAAAGCCAGGTTGAGAGAGAGAGTAATAGTTTCAATGGGGTCACCATCAAAGGTGGAGGGGAGGTTGTGGCTGAGCAGATAGGTAACTGCATAAACATCACAGTGAATGGGAGCCAAAGGCTAGATAGTGGAGATTTTGAAAGTGTAATTCATAGAATCATAGAATTTACAGTGTAGAAGGAGGCCATTAGGCCCAACGAGTCTGCACTGGTCCTTGGAAAGAGCACCCTACCTAAGCCCATGCCTCCACCCTAACGCTGTAACCCAGCAACCCCAACTAACCTTTTTGGACACGAAGGGCAATTTCGCCTGGCTAATCCACCTAACCTGCACATCTTTCGACTGTGGGAGGAAACCGGAGCACCCCAGAGGAAACCCAAGCAGACACGGGGAGAACATGCAGACTCCGCACAGACGGTGACCCAAGCCGGGAATCGAACCTGGGACCCTGGAGCTGTGAAGCAACTGTGCTAACCACTGTGCTACCGTGCTGCCCTGTTGTTAGTGATTTGGAAATAATTTCACTGCAAGGGCAAATAGGGAAGGAAGCAGAATGTGGCCCCTATAAGGGGCAATCTGCCAAGTGGGTAATGTGGCCCAGTTAATCAATCGGGCACTAGGGTGGGGGGGGGGTTTCTTTATCAGTTTGATCTTGGGATGAGGATCCTGGAAAAGCCTCTGCATTGTAGTTATATGTAAATAAACCTGCAGTTGTTATTTACCAAATAATAATCTTTATTGTCACAAATAGGCCTACATTAGGCTTGCAATGAAGTTACTGTGAAAAGCCCCTATTTGCCACATTACGACGCCTGTTCAGGTACACAGAGGGAGAATTCAGAATGTCCAAATGACCTAATAGCACATCTTTTTAGATTTGTGGGAGGAAGCTGGAGCAGGCAAGGGGACCTGGCACTGTGACGCTACAGTGCTAACCACTCTGCTACCATGCCGTCCTACTCTAAATTTATTAAAAATATATAAAATATGAATTAACTGGTGAACAGGAAATATTACATTGGCGACGAGGATAAAAGAAAAATCTTATGAGTATTAAATCACGGTGAAGTTAAGTTCGAGTTGAAAAAACAGAAGAGTGTTTGTTGATATTGCCTTATTCATACGGATAGTTCGTTTTGATGCCTCTGTGGAGCGTCACGACACCCTGGGCTAGTGCACGGTCAATTCCAGCCCCACTTGACCCGGAGTCGCAACACAGGTGAAATTAGATTTTATTTAAAATATCCGAGGTCCTTGATTGTGCTCAAATAAAGTACAGTCACCAGGTTTGTAACTTTAGAACACAAACAATATTTTGTTATGTGCACTATAATAATTAAACAGACAGAAAATGTAACTGATCATCTGCTACCTCTTTCCCAACCCTCCCCCCCCCTTACAAACGCTCTCCACTATTTACACACCCGCAGAGACAAACAACACAGCACTGAAAAAGTGATGGTAAGGGAAAGAAAATATAAATAAAAGTAAAAAGATAAGAATTCTTGATGCACTGGTATGACTTCCAGTCAATGTTCTTCTGAATTTCAGCCTTTCATTTTGGTGCATCTTCCTTCTTGTCTTGAGTTGTTTTTTTCTGGCAAGGTTGTCTACTTTCTCTACAGACTCAGCATCATCTCAGGTTCACAGCAAAGGATGTGCCAGGTACCCACTGTTTTCAGAAGAATGGAGCAGTTTTTTCACTTCAGCAAGCAGGAGAGAGCGAGTGAGAGTTCCTTTCACTTCCAAGGTCAAAACACTTTTGCTCAGTTCTCGCCAAAAGCACCATGCAGGAACAAATTACTGACTGTCATCAGGTAGAACAATGTCCCTGGCCAACCCTCTTGTTGCAGTTAACTAATCAAAACAACTCCCTCCCAACTTAGATGCTAATATCCACTTAGTGCTGAGGAGTCTGGTTTCTCCCTTCCAAAATACAAAACCTGGGAACACAGTGTCCTGACATGCAGGCTGTTTCAACTTTGAGGCATCTGCTTAGAGGCACAGCCCAATTATGGGTCCATGGACATCTGCACGCACTTTCAAGCTCCACCTTCCAAGCTCACTTTCAGACCTTTGGCTGTGTCAAGCAGAACACCACTGCTTCAAAGGCTCACAGTAAGGGGTCACCAACCTTCGGCTGTCTCCTTAGATCCTTACCGCTTCTTTCAAGCCCACTCTGCTTCAAGTCTACACGCTTTTCAGCTCTTCCTTTAACTCGGAGCTTCCTTCAAATTTATTTCCGGAAGTTCTGGGACCTTTCCTCTGCCCTTCTTGATGAAGGGATTACCTCCTCCTGCTCAGGTCACCTGACCTGTAGTTTCGCGCCGTTTGGCCGGGGTTTTGCCCCTTTGAGACATTTTCTCCTCCACATGCGCACAAGGCCGTTTTCCAGCTGAGGGAACAATGAAAGACAAACTGTGCATGTGTACGCGACCTCAGAGAGGCTGCAGCCTGCCGGGGAGCGTAATTCCTGGGCAGGGGCAGCAAACTCCTTGGGCTTGGGGTGGAGCCGGGACTTCAGGGGGAGCTGGGGTGTTTGCTCAGGTGGAGGAGAAGCCTGGGCACTTCCAGGAAGTGGAGCCTCACAGGGCTGCTGGGGGTGGGGGTGGGAGGGAGTTGTGGCTGAGGCTGCCAATGGTTAGAAGAGGTGTCGGAGAGTCAATCCAACGTGCTCTGGCACTCTGTACTTCTGGATAGTGCAGCAAATGGTATAATAATGAACCATGATCTAATTGAATGGGGGAGCAGACACGAGGAGCTGAAAAGCCTACTCCAGCTTCTATGTTTATCACACCGACCCACCCCTGCCCTTGCTTTAGTTGATATATCAAGTAAGGGACAAGAAAGTTAGTGTTTTGTCTCTCTTTTAATTATTTCATGCGATTATAGACATGGCTGGTTGGGCCAGCATTTGTTGACTATCCCTAATTGCCCTTGAACTGATTGGTTTGCTCGGCCATTTCAGAGGGAAATTAAGAGTCAACCACATTGCTGTGGATCTGGAGTCACCTGTAGGCCAGACCGGGTCAGGATGGCAGATTTCCTTCCCTAAAGGACATTCGTGAACCAGATGGGTTTTCATGACAATTGGCAATGGCTTCATGGCCACCATGACTGGCCTAGCTTTATTATTCCAGATTTATTAACAGAGTTCAAATTCCATTTGCCGCCATAGTGGCATTTGAACCCATGACCCCAGGAAATTCACCCAGCTGGATTTCTGGTCCAGTGATACGACTACTGTGTCGCCATCTCTCCCTTAAGCAGTTTGCAACCAAACCAATGAATGCAAATTGTGGTAGTCACCACTGACTGTATGATAGAGGTAATACGGTAATGCTCCTGTACTAGAGGTATGGGGGTAAAGCCCTGCCTGCTGGCTCCACCCAGTAGGCGGAGTATAAATGTGTGTGCACACCCGAGCTGCTTCCATTCTGGTAGCAGCTGCAGGAGGCCACACATCTCTGTGTAATAAAGCCTCGATTATTCTCTACTCTCGTCTCATAGTAATTGATAGGGCAGCACGGTAGTATTGTGGATAGCACAATTGCTTCACAGCTCCAGGGTCCCAGGTTCGATTCCGGCTTGGGTCACTGTCTGTGCGGAGTCTGCACGTCCTCCCCGTGTGTGCGTGGGTTTCCTCCGGGTGCTCCGGTCTCCTCCCACAGTCCAAAGATGTGCAGGTTAGGTGGATTGGCCGTGATAAATTGCCCTTAGTGTCCAAAATTGCCCTTAGTGTTGGGTGGGATTGCTGGGTTGTGGGGCTAGGGTGGAGTTGTTGACCTTGGGCAGGGTGCTCTTTCCAAGAGCCGGTGCAGACTCGATTCATAGATTATCATAGAATTTACAGCGCAGAAGGAGGCCATTCGGCCCCTCGATGGGCCGGGTGGCCTCCTTCTGCACTGTAGATTCTATGAAAGTGCATCATTTATTAAGTAGAGATATTACAGCGATGGAACTTGGTATCAAGCCTAATCGCCAACAGCTGCACCCTCAGGCAGCCAATGCCATGTCGGCCTTCGACCACTGGCTAGCTTGCTTCGAAAGCTACCTCCGATCCTCGACGGAACAACCCTCGGACGCACAAAAGCTCCAGATCCTTTACTCACGGGTGAGCTCCGATATTTTTCCCCTTATCTGGGTTGCGCCTACTTACACCGAAGCAATGGAGCTCCTGAAAGGACATTACGTTCGGCCGGTGAACAAACTCTACGCTAGGCACCTCCTGTCCACGAGACAACAAATCCCCGGTGAGTCCTTAGACGATTTCTGGCTTGCCCTGCACATCCTGGTGAGGAACTGTGACTGCCAGGCAGTTTCGGCAGTCGAGCATATGGAATTTTAAATCAGAAATGCTTTCGTTACGGGCATGGGGTCGGCCAGCGCTTATTACAAGGGGGTACACTTGACCTTGCGGCAACCAGGTAGCTTGCAAATTTGCTAACAGTAGCCTCCCGTAACGTACAGTCCTACGCCCCCGACCGCACAGCATCCTCATGGACATCGTGGGCCCCACCAGCTACCGCCCCCAGCCCACCCCAAGCCGGCGCCACGCGGCAGCCAGCCAACCCGGGGGGCCCAAATGCTACCTCTGCGGGCAGACCAAACACCCCCGGCAGCGTTGCCCGGCGCGGAGCGCAATCTGCAAGACCTGCGGAAAGAAAGGGCACTTTGCTGCTGTGTGCCAGGCCCGGTCGATCACTGCTGTATCTAGGCCCAGCATTCCTGCACCCCCCACGTGCAACCCCTGGGCACCGCCACTTTCGACCCCGCAGATGCCGTGCGGCCCGTGGGCACCGCCATCTCCTTCCCTGCAGACGACGTGCGGCCCGTGGGCGTCGCCATCTTCGGCGCCATTTTGGACGCCTCAGGACCCCTGCTCGTCGGGAATTTTGTCTGGCCGTTCATCGCCTGCTACCATCGCCGACCAGCCCACGGCCTACCAGCACCAGCCGCAGCTCGCCTCAATCACCCTCGACCAGTCCCGGCCTCACAACCTCGCAACCGCGACGACTACGGTGAAAGTCAACGGGCACAAGACTTCCTGCCTTCTTGACTCCGGGAGCACGGAAAGCTTCATCCACCCCTCTACGGTAAGGCGCTGCCCCCTCGCGGTACACCCCGTTAACCAGAAAATCTCCCTAGCCTCCGGATCCCATTCCGTGGAAATCCGGTGGTACTGCATTGCGACCCTCACCATCCAGGGCGTAGAGTTCACAACTTCCGACTCTACGTCCTCCCCAACCTCTGCGCTGCCCTGTTACTCAGTCTGGATTTCCAATGTAATCTCCAAAGCTTAACCCTAAAATTCGGCGGACCCCTACCACCCCTGACCGTATGCGGCCTCACGACCCTTAAAGTCAATCCACCTTCCTTGTTTGCAAACCTCACCCCGGATTGCAAACATGTCGCCACCAGGAGCAGACGGTACAGTGCCCAGGACAGGGCCTTCATCAGGTCGGAGGTCCAGTGGCTGCTGCGGGATGGCATCTTTGAGGCCAGCAACAGCCCCTGGAGAGCCCAAGTGGTAGTGGTAAAGACTGGGGAGAAACACAGGATGGTCATTGACTACAGTCAGACCATCAATCGGTACACGCAGCTCGATGCGTACCCCCTCCCACGCGTGTCTGATATGGTCAATCAGATTGCACAGTACCGGGTCTTTTCTACAGTGGACCTAAAATCTGCCTACCGCCAGCACCCCATCTGCAAGGCGGACCGCCAATACACTGCATTTGAAGCAGATGGCTGTCTTGATCATTTCCTTAAGGTTCCCTTCGGCGTCACTAACGGGGTCTCGGTCTTCCAGCGAGAGATGGACTGAATGGTTGACTGGTACGGACACTTTCCCGTACCTGGATAACATCACCATCTGCGGCCACGACCAGCAGGACCACAACGCTAACCTTCTCAAATTTCTCCACACCGCCAAACTCCTTAATCTCACGTTCCGCACCAACCGCTTAGCCATCCTTGGCTATGTTGTGGAAAACGGAGTTCTAGGGCCTGACCCCGACCGCATGCGCCCCCTCATGGAACCCTCCCTCCCCCACTGCCCCAAGGCCCTGAAACGATGCCTAGGGTTCTTCTCCTATTACGCGCAGTGGGCCCCTAACTATGAGGACAAGGCCCGCCCACTCATTAACTCCACAGTTGGCCCCCTGATGGCTGAGGCCCGCCAGGCCTTCAACCGCATCAAGGCAGATATCGCCAAGGCCACGATGCACGCGGTCGATGAGTCCCTCCCTTTTCAGGTCGTGAGCGATGCATCGGCCGTCGCCCTGGCCGCCACCCTCAACCAGGCGGGCAGGCCAGTGGCATTCTTTTCCCGCAACCTCCGCGCATCCGGAATTCGGCACTCCTCGGTCTAAAAGGTGGCCCAAGCTATCGTGGAAGCTGTGCGGCATTGGAGGCATTACCTGGCCGGCAGGAGATTTATTCTCCTCACTGACCAACGGTCGGTTCCCTTCAAGTTCAATAATGCACAGCGGGGCAAGATCAAAAATGATAAAATCTTAAGGTGGAGGATCGAGCTCTCCACCTACAATTACGAGATTTTGTATCGCCCCGGGAAGCTCAACGAGCCCCCTGATGCCCTATCCCGAGGTACATGTGCCAGCGCACAAGTGGACCGACTCCGGGCCCAGCACGACAGCCTCTGTCACCCGGGGGTCACCCGGTTCTTTCACTTCATAAAGGCCCACAACCTGCCCTACTCCTTTGTGGAGGTCAGGGCTGTCACCAGAGACTGCCAGGTTTGTGCGGAGTGTAAACCGCACTTCTACCGGCCAGACCGAGCGCACCTGGTGAAGGCCTCCCATCCCTTTGAACGCCTCAGCATGGACTTCAAAGGGCCCCTTCCCTCCACCAACCTGCATGCTCCTAAGTGCATCCAACTGCTGCTCCAACCGAACCACGCTGTCTGTGAGGAGTTGCCATTGGTTACGCATCCTGCAGACATAGTCGACCGGAACACTGGAAGTGTCATGGATCTCCCATATCTCACAGTTAGAGCATTGCACCCCGCTGAGTAACATTTGAGCACTAGTTAATTAATTTAAAAATGAATATCCCCCCCCCGTCCCCCCAGGATTTACCAGCCTTACCTGCTACTCATCAATCAGCTCTCTCCCTTGTAGTGACCTGCAGCAGGGCAAGGCCACTCACTGCAAATCTGAGAGTAACAAATTTTCATTTCATTCAAGGGATAAAAAGCTCCTCCTCCAACCCAGCCTCAAATTCCCACCTAGCTTCAAATTCCCAGTTCCCGATCTCACTCTTCGATGTGTCTCACTCTGGATGCATCTTCTCTGTGCAAAGCTTAAATAGAACGAGTGATGCACGATCAATTGCACAAAGACTAAAGTTGGGTACAACTGTGGCTTTATTACAGTCAGATGCGTGGCCTCCTGCTGCAGCTGGCGAAATGGCAGGGCACTGGAGGTCATGCATATTTATACAGTTCTCCGTGGGCGGAGCCAGCTGGCAGGAGCTACTGGCGAACCTGTAGTGCAGGTCCTACCTTACATCTCCTATTACAGTGGTTCACCACATTCACCCCCTGTTAAAAATGAGTCCGGCGGGGGTGACGTGAAACTATATACAATTAGTGCAATTATGTACAGTGGTAGGGAAAGAAAAGTCCATGTTGACGGTCCGGAGTCCATCAAAGGTTCAGCCGGTCCGGTGCTTTGGTGCTTCGTTGGGAGCGGCGTAACGGTGGCGGCGAAGTCGGTGGTGGCGGTGATGGAGGTGGCACCGATGGTGGTGGTGGCGGTGCTGATGCTGGCCAGTATTCCGGGAGTATGCAGAAATCCTCTTCGTCCTCTTGTGCGGAAAATATGAGGGGGGGGGTGCTCTGGTGGGGTCAATATTGGTGGCGCGGTGGGAGGTGGGGGTGGGACGCATTGGTGGGGGGGGTGTGTTGGGGTGGAACCTGACGGTGCCAGGTTCCTGAGTGAGACAGTATCTTGGCGGCCGTCGGGGAACTCAACATAGGCATATTGAGGGTTGGCGTGGAGCAGGTGAACCCTACCCACCAAGGGGTCCGCCTTGTGGAGTTGGACGTGCTTACGGAGAAGGACCGGTCCTGGAGCAGTGAGCCAAGTCGGGAGCGACACCCCGGATGTGGACTTCCTGGGGAAGGAAAAACACATTCATGGGGTGTGTTATTAGTGGCGGTGCACAATAGTGACCGGATGGAGTGTAGAGCGTCAGGGAGGACCTCCTGCCAGCGAGAGGCTGGGAGGTTCCAGGATCGTAGGGCCAGCTGGACGGCCCTCCAAACTGTCCCATTCTCCCGTTCTACGTGCCCGTTTCCCCGGGGGTTGTAGCTGGTCGTCCTGCTGGAGACTATACCCCTGCTGAGCAGGAACTGACGCAGCTCATCGCTCATGAATGAGGATCCCCTGTCACTGTGGATGTAGGCGGGGAAACCGAACAGAGCGAAGATGGTCCTGAAGGCCTTGAAGACAGTGGCAGACGTCATATCGGGGCATGGGATGGCGAAGGGGAATCTGGAGTATGCATCGACCGGACCGAGAATGTACGTGTTACGGACGGTGGAGGGGAGGGGCCCTTTGAAATCCACGCTGAGGCATTCAAAGGGGCGGGAAGCCTTCACCAAGCACGCATGGTCCGGCCGGTAGAAGTGCGGCTTGCACTCCGCACAGACCTGGCAGTCCCTGGTGACTGTCCTTACTTCCTTGATGGAATAGGCAGATTGCGAGCTTTGACCAGATGGTACAATCGAGTGACCCCCGGGTGACAAAGGCTGTCGTGTAGGGCCTGGAGTTGGTCCACTTATGCGCTGGCACATGTACCTCGGGAGAGGGCGTCTGGGGGCTCGTTGAGTTTACCGAGGCGATACAAGATCTCGTAATTATAGGTAGAGAGCTCGATTCTCCACCGCAAGATTTTATCATTTTTGATCTTGCCCCGCTGTGTGTCATTGAAGGCTACCGACCGTTGGTCCATAAGGAGAGTGAATCTCTTACCGGCCAGGTAATGCCTCCAATGCCGCACAGCTTGAATGATAGCTTGGGCCTACTTTTCGACGGATGAGTGTCGAATTTCAGAGGCATGAAGGGTGCGTGAAAAGAATGCCATGGGTCTGCCTGCCTGGTTTAGAGTGACGGCAAGGGCGACGTCTGAAGCGTCGCTTTCTACTTGGAAAGGCAGTGACTCGTCCACTGTGCGCATCCCGGCCTTGGCGATGTCTGCGGGCGAAAGCGTGTTGTGCCTCGGCCGCGAGGGGGAATTGGGTGGATTGAATGAGTGGGCAGGCCTTGTCCGCCTAGTTTGGGACCCACTGAACGTAGTAGGAAAACGTAGCATGGGCAGCACGGTAGCCTTGTGGATAGCACAATTGCTTCACAGCTCCAGGGTCCCAGGTTCGATTCTGGCTTGGGTCACTGTCTGTGCGGAGTCTGCACATCCTCCCCGTGTGTGCGTGGGTTTCCTCCGGGTGCTCCGGTTTCCTCCCACAGTCCAAAGATGTGCGGGTTAGGTGGATTGGCCATGATAAATTGCCCTTATGTCCAAAATTGCCCTTAGTGTTGGGTGGGGTTACTGGGTTATGGGGATAGGGTGGCGGTGTTGACCTTGGGTAGGTTGCTCTTTCCAAGAGCCGGTGCAGACTCGATGGGCTGAATGGCCTCCTTCTGCTCTGTAAATTCTATGATAATCTATGAAAAGAACCCCAGGCAGCGTTTGAGGGCATTGGGGCAGTGGGGGAGGGGAAGTTCCATTGGGGCGCATGCGGTCGGGGTCGGGCCCGAGAATTCCGTTTTGGACTATATAGTCCACGACCATCATGTGTTGCTCACCAGTTTTAACCACTACCACTTGCACTCTCCAGGGGCTGTTGCTGGCCTCGATAATACCCTCCTTAAGCAGCCGCTGGACTTCGGACCTGATGAAGGTCTTGTCCTGGGTGCTGTACCGACTGCTCCTAGTGGCAATGGGCTTGCAATCCGCAGTTAGATTGGCAAAAAGGGAGGGTAAAAAGCCCATGGTACGTGAGGGTCGCGAGGCTGCAAACGGTAAGGGGGGGGGTAAGGGTCGCCGAATTTGGGGGTGAGGCTCTGGAGGTTGCACTGGAAGTCCAGGCCCAACAGGAGTGCAGCGCAGAGATTAGGAAGGACATAGAGGCGGAAGTTACTAAATTCTACGTCCTGGACCGTGAGGGTGACTGTTCAAAAGCCTCGGATCGGGACGGAGTGGGATCTGGATGCTAGGGAGATTCTTTGATTGGCAGGGTGGACCGCAAGGGAGCAGCACCTTATTGTATCTGGGTAAACGAAGCTTTCAGTGCTCCCGGAGTCCAGCAGGCACGAGGTTGCGTGGCCGTTGATTTTAACCGTCGTCGAAGCGGTGGCCATGTTGTGCGGGCGAGGTTGGTCCAGCGTCATTGAAGCGAGCTGCGGGTAGCCGTCAGATGCTTCGGGTGGCGAGCGTGTGCGGTTCCGATGTCGGGATGTCCGGAGACCCCGTGGGGAACAAGATGGCGGCGGCCATGTTGCGCACATTGCGGGGTCGGGACAAGATGGCGGCGCCCATGGTACGCAAATTGCGGGGTCGGGACAAGATGGCAGTGCCCATGGGACGCACGTTGCCGAAGGGGGACAAGATGGCAGCGCCCATTGGTCGCACATGGACCTGGGAGAAGAAGGTGGCGGCTCCCATTGTGCGTCTGGCGTGGGGGAGGTGTTGATAGCGGGCGCGATTACAGTGACTGCGCGGGCCTGGCACACTGCCGCGAAGTGGCCCTTTTTACTGCAGGCTTTACAAACTACAGCGCGGGCCGGGCAGTGTTGGCGGGGGTGCTTCTGCTGACCACAGAAGTAGCAGCGGGGACCCCCGGGGTGCGCGGATCGGCGTGCGGCGCAGGCATATTGGGAAGGCAGGGCCGCGGCTGAGGAGGTCGTCGGCGGGGTCCAGAAGGGGTAGGAAGGAGTAGAAGGGTGGGCAGCGTGGCGGGAGGGGTACGATTGTACGTTAAGGGATGCGACCGTCATGGAGAGCGCCAAGGTTTTTGTCTCCGCCAGTTCGAGCGTGTCCCCTTCCAGTAATCGTTCTCGGATGCGGTCCGACGCAATCCCCGTCACGAAGGCATCGCGCATGAGGAGATTCGTGTGTTCGGCGGCCGTAATGGCCTGACAGTCACAGTCCCGGACGAGTGGAATTAGGCCCCGCCAGAAGTCTTCGATGGACTCACCAGGTAGTTGCGAGCGGGTGGCGAGTACATGCCTGGCGAAGAGCGTGTTCGTCTTCTGCGCGTAGTGTTCCTTAAGGAGTTCCATTGCTTTTGTGTAATTCGTGGCGTCTTGGATCAACGGGAACACGCTGGAGCTCAGTCTGGAGTACAGGACGTTTATCTTCTGAGCCTCCGTGGGCTCGGGGTCCGCAGCCTTGATGCAGGCCTCAAAACATGCTAGCCAGTGAGTATCTTTTCTGGCGTTGGGCGATTGCGGATCCAGCTGCAGGCGATCGGGCTTAATTCGGATATCCATTCTGTGGAAAATCTGACTGTAATAAATTGATGCACGATCAATTGCACAGAGACTAAAGTTGGGTACAACTGTGCTTTATTACAGTCAGATGCGAGGCCTCCTGCTGCAGCTGGCGAAATGGCAGGGCACCGGAGGTCATGCATATTTATACAGTTCTCCGTGGGCAGAGCCAGCTGGTAGGAGCTACCGGCGAACCTGTAGTGCAGGTCCTACCTTACATCCCCTATTACAGTGGTTCACCACAAAGAGACTATAGATTGTTGCGGTACAGAAGGACCTGGTATGTCTGACACATAACTCACAAAAAGTCAGCATGCAGGTACAGAAACTACTTAGGAGGACAAATAGAATGTCAGCCTTTATTGCAAGGGGGGCCGGGGGTTGGAGTATAAAAGCTTTGAGATAGCTAGGCATTGATGAGACTGCACAGGAGTGTACTGTGCACAGTTTGGCGTCTGCATAAGAAGAGGTACACTTACATTGGAAGCAGTTCAGAGAAAGTTCACAAGGTTGATTCCTCGAGGAAGAGGTTGTTTTATGAGGAAAGGTTGAGCAGGTTTGACTTGTACCCATTAGGGTTTAGAAGACTGTACAGTTCTGGTCACCTCGCCATAGGTAGGAGGTGATTGCATTGGAAGGGGTACAGAGGAGATTCACCAGGATGTTGCCTGGGGTGGAGCATCTGAGTGAAAAGGAGAGACTGGATAGGCTTGGATTGTTTTCATTAGAGCAGAAAAGGCTGAGGAGGATATGATTGAGGTGTGTAAGATTATGAGGGGGTTGGAGAGGGTAAATAGGAAGTAACTGTTCCCCTTGGTTGAGGAGTCAATCGCAAAGGGACATAGTTTTAGGGTGAGTAGCAGGAGATTCCGAGGGGATTTGAGGAAAATGTTTTTTACTCGGAGAGTGGTGAGAATCTGGAATGCACTGCCTGGACAGGGAGTGGAAGCAAGAAACCTCACAACCTTTAAAAAGCACTTGGATGAGTACTTGAAGCACCATCACATTCAAGGATAAGGGACACGAGCCGGTAAGTGGGTAGTTATTGTCGGTGCATATTCGATGGGTCGAAGGGCTGTATGACTCTGTGATTCCATGACTCCATGAATAAGAAGTGATCTTACTGAAATAGATAATATGCCGAGGCAGTAAAGAGGACGTTTCTTCTCTGCGGAGATTCTAGAGCGATGGGACACAGTATAAAAAGGATCTCCCATTTAAAACAGAGATGCGTAGGAATTTACTTTCTCAAAGGGTCATTAGTCTTTAGAATTCTCCTCCACAGTTAGCAGTGGAGGCTGGGCAACTGAATATATTCAAGGCTCAGTTAGACTTTAGATCAACAAAGAAGTGAAGGGGACAGGCAGACAAGTGGTGTCTGTGGTAGTATGTATTGGGGGTCATGTGGGACTGGAAGCCCTAATGTCATTGGCTGACAGATCCCGGGTCCTGGTTGGCCGTTGACCTCAAGCTCCGCCCTGAAGGCGGAGTATAAGAAGCCGGTGTCTTCCCCCCGCAGGCCAGTTTACTATCGAGCTGCTGGGGAACAGACACGCTTAATAAAGCCTCATCGACTTCACTATATTCGTCTCATGGAGTCTTTGTGCGCTACATTTATTAAGCGTGCCTAAAAAGGACGATGGAGCTCAGGATCATTCCAGAATGCCTGAGGATCAGCCCCCACGCAGTAAATGCGGCAGCAGCCTTCAAACACTGGCAGACTTGCTTCGAGGCCTACATCAGAACGACCACCGGCCGAGTCTCAGACGAACAAAAACTGCAGGTCCTGCACTCGAGGGTGAGCACGGAGATTTTCACCCTCATTGAAGACACCGACGATTTCCAGACGGCGTTCACAGCACTCAGAAGTCTCTACGTTCGCCCAGTTAACCAAATCTACGCTCGCTACCAGCTCGCGACAAGACGGCAAGCTTCCGGAGAATCGATGGACGAGTTCTACGCCGCGCTGCTGAATTTGGGACGAGCCTGCAGCTGCCCGTCGGTGAATGCAAAGAACACACGGACATGTTAATGCGCGACGCTTTTGTGGCAGGTATGCAATCCTCCCAAATCCGCCAAAGACTTCTAGAAAAAGAGTCGCTAGGACTCTCAGAGGCACGGGCCCTAGCAGCCTCCCTAAACGTGGCCGCGCGTAATACCCGCGCCTACGGCCCCGACCGCGCGGCAGGCCATTGGGCCCCGTACGTACCCATCGCGGCAAACCCCCTACCCCCCCCCCCCCGGACACCCCAAAGGCTTGCGCAGTCCAAACGCCGAGTCGCACCGGGGGCGCCCGCTGTTATTTCTGCGGCCAGGCGAAACACCCCCGACAGCGCTGTCCGGCCCGCGCAGCCATCTGCAAAAGCTGCGGGAAAAAGGGCCATTATGCGGTGGTGTGCCGATCCCGCGAGGTCGCCGCCGTCCCGGGGCCACAGGGAGCCCTACAAGCAGTCTATGCGTCCCAACCCCCCCAGCACGCCATGTGCGACCCGCAGGCGCAGCCGCTCTGGTTCCCGACCACTGCGGTCCCGGGAGAACTGGGAGCCCTGCACGCCGCCTACGCTCCCCAACCCCCCTCCCCGCAGCCCACGTATGACCCGCCGCCGGCGCTACCGCTTTGGGTCCCGGCCAACACTCTCCACGGAGAGGAGGGGGTTTTTCGCGTCCCTAACTCCACCCTAACCCCCGTCCCGCGCCCCACGCCTGACCCGCCGGCGCCACCTACTTGGAACCCGACCACCGCTGTGCCCGGTGAGGGAGCTCCTCGCGCTCCTTGCGCTCGCGGCCCCACGCCTGACCCGCCGGCGCCGCCGACTTGGGCCCCGACCACCGCTGTCCCCGGTGAGGGAGCTCCGCGCGGTCCTAGCGCTCGCGGTCCTAGCGCTCGTGGTGAGGGAGCTCCGCGCGGTCCTAACGCTCGCGGTCCTAGCGCTCCCCAGACCCCCCAGCACACCATGTGCGACCCGCAGACGCTGCCATTTTGGGTCCCGACCAACACGAGGGGAGGAGGGGCGCCGTTGTACGACCCGCAGACGCCGCCATTTTGTGTTCCGACCACCACGAGGGGAGGAGGGGCGCCGCCATCTTGGACCGCCCCCGACCTGTACGACGCATGGGGGCGGCCATTTTGTCCACCCCCGCCGCCATCTTGTGACCCCCCAGCCACGTGCGATGTATGGGGGCGGCCATTTTGTCCATCCCCGACGCCATCTTGGACGGCAACAACGGACCCCACCCCACTACTACAACCACGGCTCGCTTCGGTTACGCTCGATCAGGCTCGGCCCCGGACACTCCAGACGACGACGACAACGGTCCTAATTAACGGCCACGAGACGCCATGCCTAGTCGACTCCAGGAGCACGGAAAGCTTTATACACCCCGACACGGGAAGACGCTGTTCCTTGACCACCTATCCCAGCGCACAAAAGATTTGCCTAGCTGCAGGATCCCACTCCGTACAGATCCAGGGATTCTGCATAGTTACCCTAACGGTGCAGGGGAGGGAGTTCAAAAACTGCAAACTTAACGTCCTTCCCCAACTCTGTGCCCCCACCTTGCTGGGATTAGATTTCCAATGTAATCTACAGAGCCTTACGTTTAAATTTGGCGGCCCCATACCCCCACTCACTATCTGCGGCCTCGCTACCCTCAAGGTGCAACCCCCGTCCTTGTTTGCGAACCTCACCCCGGATTGCAAACCCGTCGCCACTAGGAGCAGACGGTACAGCGCCCAGGACCGGACCTTCATTCGGTCCGAAGTCCAGCGGCTACTAAAGGAGGGCATAATCCAGGCCAGCAATAGTCCCTGGAGAGCGCAGGTGGTAGTAGTGAAGACAGGGGAGAAACAAAGGATGGTCATTGACTATAGCCAGACCATCAACCGGTACACACAACTAGACGCGTACCCTCTCCCCCGCATATCCGACATGGTCAATCGGATTGCCCAGTATAAAGTCTTCTCCACCGTGGACCTCAAGTCCGCCTACCATCAGCTCCCCATCCGCCCAAGTGACCGCAAGTACACAGCCTTCGAGGCAGACGGGCGATTATACCATTTCCTACGGGTCCCTTTTGGCGTCACAAACGGGGTCTCGGTCTTCCAACGGGAGATGGACCGGATGGTTGATCAACATGGGTTACGGACCACGTTCCCGTATCTCGACAATGTAACCATCTGCGGCCACGATCAGCAGGACTGCGACGCCAACCTCCAAAAATTCCTCCAGACCGCCAAAGCCTTGAACCTCACGTACAACGAGGACAAGTGCGTTTTTAGCACCGACCGGCTAGCCATTCTGGGCTACATAGTACGCAATGGGATAATAGGCCCCGACCCCGAACGTATGCGCGCACTCATGGAATTTCCCCTCCCGCACTGCCCAAAAGCCCTGAAACGCTGCCTGGGGTTCTTTTCGTACTACGCCCAGTGGGTCCCCCAGTACGCAGACAAGGCCCGCCCCCTAATACAGACCACGACCTTCCCTCTGTCGACAGAGGCTTGCCAGGCCTTCAGCCGCATCAAAGCGGACATCGCAAAGGCCACGATGCGCGCCATCGACGAGTCCCTCCCCTTCCAGGTCGAGAGCGACGCCTCCGACGTAGCTCTAGCGGCCACCCTTAACCAAGCGGGCAGACCCGTGGCCTTTTTCTCCCGAACCCTCCACGCCTCAGAAATCCGCCACTCCTCAGTGGAAAAGGAAGCCCAAGCCATAGTGGAAGCTGTGCGACATTGGAGGCATTACCTGGCCGGCAGGAGATTCACTCTCCTCACTGACCAACGGTCGGTAGCTTTCATGTTCGATAATGCACAGCGGGGCAAAATTAAAAATGACAAGATCTTAAGGTGGAGGATCGAGCTCTCCACCTTCAACTATGAGATCTTGTACCGGCCCGGAAAGCTGAACGAGCCGTCCGATGCCCTATCCCGCGGCACATGTGCCAACGCACAAATTGACCGCCTCCAAACCCTCCACGAGGACCTCTGCCACCCGGGGGTCACTCGGTTTTACCACTTCATCAAGTCCCGCAATCTCCCATACTCTTTAGAAGAGGTCCGTACAGTCACAAGGGACTGCCACATCTGCGCAGAATGCAAGCCGCATTTTTTCAGGCCAGATGGAGCACACCTGATTAAGGCTTCCCGCCCCTTTGAACGCCTCAGTCTCGATTTCAGAGGGCACTCTCCCCTCCACCGACCGCAACGCATATTTTCTTAATGTAGTGGACGAATACTCCCGCTTCCCTTTTGCCATTCCCTGCTCCGACATGACCGCGGCCACAGTCATTAAAGCCCTGAACAGCATCTTCACACTGTTCGGTTACCCCGCATACGTCCACAGCGACAGGGGGTCCTCTTTCATGAGCGACGAGCTGCGCCAGTTCCTGCTCAGCAAGGGCATAGCCTCATGCAGGACGACCAGCTACAACCCCCGGGGGAACGGGCAAGTAGAAAGGGAGAACGGCACGG
This sequence comes from Scyliorhinus torazame, assembly GCF_047496885.1. Classification (NCBI taxonomy): domain Eukaryota; kingdom Metazoa; phylum Chordata; class Chondrichthyes; order Carcharhiniformes; family Scyliorhinidae; genus Scyliorhinus; species Scyliorhinus torazame. Next base: position 298,408,360 of record NC_092713.1, on the reverse strand, counting down.
TCTGGAAGGCCGTCCTACTGGCCCTACGGTCCAGGGATCTCCCAGTTTCACGGTGGCAGGAGGTCCTCCCGGACGCTCTCCATTCCATCCGGTCGTTATTATGTACAAGCACTAATCAAACACCCCACAAGCGTCTCCTTGTCTTCCCTAGGAGGTCCTCCTCTGGAACGTCGCTGCCGACCTGGCTGGCGGCCCCAGGACCCATCCTGCTCCGAAAGCATGTGCGGGCACATAAGGCGGACCCGTTGGTCGAAAGGGTTCACCTCCTCCACGCAAACCCCCAGTACGCCTACGTGGAGTACCCCGACGGCCGACAGGACACGGTCTCCCTGCGGGATCTGGCGCCCGCCGGCACCACGCACCCCCCCCCCGACACCATCAACCCAACCGCCCCCCTTCCTGCCACCGCCGCACCCCGCGACCGCCCCCTTCCCAGGAGAATCAGTCCCCCTCCCCTTTGCACCGACAGCTGAAACTGTATGGCTCCTGGAGGCGACAACACTGGTACAAGCACCACCACCACCGCCGGGGCCGAGGCGATCGACACGGACGACCAGACCGCCCGACTGACTTGTGGCGTCGATGTAAAACAAAGATGGACTGTTCAAAGAACATTTTGTTTTTTTCCTATACCCTCTGTAAATAGTTGCAACAGGACGAAACTGTCCAATACTGTACTACCATGTGAATGTTCTATCCTCCCAGGACCAGCCCTGTAAACCCTTACCACCATACGAAGCATCACCCCGCCGGGTTCATTTTTGACAAGGGGTGAATGTGGTAGTATGTATTGGGGGTCATGTGGGACTGGAAGCCCTAATGTCATTGGCTGACAGATCCCGGGTCCTGGTTGGCCGTTGACCTCAAGCTCCGCCCTGAAGGCGGAGTATAAGAAGCCGGTGTCTTCCCCCCGCAGGCCAGTTTACTATCGAGCTGCTGGGGAACAGACACGCTTAATAAAGCCTCATCGACTTCACTATATTCGTCTCATGGAGTCTTTGTGCGCTACAGTGTCAAAGTCACAGTCGGATGAGCCATAATTTTTATCGAATTGAGGAAGCAGGCTCAATGGGCCAAATGGCTTCGCCTGCCCCTAATTGGTCGGATCTTGTGATTACATTCCTGTGTGTGTGCAGACTGGTGAGTGTCTGTGAAAAAATAACATAGACTAATGTGTCTGATTCACTTCCTCATTTCATTGAGCCCTGCTTTGTTGGGGGCCAGGGTGTGTTTAGTAAGGCACGGGGAGTCCAGTGAGTAAAAGTAAAAGATATTTAAACAACAGGTATATACGCGAGCCCTGGTTAAACCTCACCAGGTACTCTCTCTCTGGTGGTCGGTTCCACACTAGCCGACCTTTTATACAAGTACGTGTAAGCTACCCCGCCCCTAGGGGGGAAGCTCATATTCCTCGAGGAGCATCGGGGAAATAATCATTCCCACACCGTATGTCCTGTGTTGGTCATCACAGTGTGACAGACAGGTTCCAGGAGGAGAAAAGCAGAAACAGCGTCGACCTTTTCTTGCTGTCTGTACTATTTTATATTACTTTTTAAAATCATCTGCCATCAAGCCTCTCGTATCAGGAACTTTCCTTCCTCTTTCCTAAAAAGCCAATTCGCTGACACAATTACTTTTTGCCTCACCTTTCTCAGTGTGTGAACATTTGCTTCGGCTGGAGAGCTGATCTGTTCATGACTTTCAGTCATTCTTGGCTGGAGCTTCCAACCAACTGTTAGCTCTGTTGATTGATGCTTTGCAGTGGTTGCATTGATTGAGGGTTAGATTCCCTGAGTGACTCTCTTAACATCTTGTTTAGTTATTTTGTGGCATGGATGTGGCAGCCATTTCCCTATGGACAATACTTTACACTGATTAGCATTATGCTTCATCTGTCATTGTTCTGCACACTTATATATTTGGTCCACATTCAAATTTCCAATCTGTCTCCTCTGTTTCCACTGACACTTCGAGTTTGATATCATCTGCAAGTTTGATTAATCTGCAACATTAAATATTAAAACCGGCTTGGGACTTCAAGCTCATCCATTTCAGAGGGAAGTTAAGAGCCAACTGCATTGCTGTGGATCTGAAATCACAAAACATGCCACACATAGCAGATTTTCTTCTGTGAATCACATGAGTGAAGTACTGGCAATTCAGTGCTTTAGTGATCACCCCTGTAGACACTACCCTTTCTCTAAGATTTATTTATTAAATTGAGTTTAAATTCCCCAGCTCCCAATGTGGGATTTGAATGCATGTCCCTGGATTAATTGTCTGGATTGCTAGTATGAATCACTGGAAATTTGGTATTCATAAAATCATAGAATCCCTACAGTATTGAAGGAAGCCATTTCGCCCAAAACATCTGCACCGACTGTCTGAAAGAGCACTCTACCGAGGTCTACTCCCCTGCCGACCCCACCCTTACCCTGTAACTAAACATGCACATCCCAGGACACTGAGGAAAACTTTTTAGCATGACGAATCCACTTAACCTGCACATCTTTGCACTGTGGGAGGAAACCGGAGCACCCGGAGGAAACCCACGCAGACATGGGGAGAGCCTGCAAACTCCACACAGGCAGTCACTCAAGGCTGGAATTGAACCCGGGTCCCTGGCGCTGTGATGCAGCAGTGCTAACCACTGTGCCACCGTGCCATCGGTATTTGTGTACAGCATTTGTCCTGATGAGATGTTCAAGATGAAAAGCTTCAGCAACATGTCACCCTTTCCAGCTATCTCTGTACTGATGGAAAGATCCATTATTCAAGGTCCCATCCTTAACTGAGCTGTCAAACTGAGGCAAAAACAGAATGTACTGGGCAATTTCAGCAAGTCTGTGGAGAGAAAAGGGAGTTAATGTTTCGAGTCTGAATAACTCTCTGTCAGAGCTAGAGAGAACGGGAAATAGGGTCAGATTTATCCTGTTGTGGGGGGGAGGGGGGAGGGTGCCGGGGAGCAGTGGGTGGAGCAGTGGGGGGCTCTGTTGTCAATAGTTCAGGTGAATATTAATCTATGTGGCACAATCTGAAGAATTGAGAGGAGAGTTCCCAGTCTCTTAAGCAGCATTTTGACCTGTCAATCAATGTTACAGAAAACAGATGATCTGGTCATATACCTCACCGTTATCGCTGTAATGTTGCATATGATTTCACAAGAACTGTTCTGTATTTCAAACTGATTCATTCTCTAAATGTGAACATCCTGTGAGATATTTGAGAGAAGTGTTAAGCTGGGGAGGAATATTCATTTCTTTATTATTGTCTGGTTTCCTCTCCATCTCTCATAAAAGTTCTTGCACTGTTACGATTAACTCCGTCTCCTCTCCACAGATACTGCACACATTCTGCACAAATAAATCCACAAATTGTAAAGAAATTACCTCAAAACTCAATTGATCAGTGAGTGCTGTTTGATTTTAAAATACTTATTTTGCAATTGTTTCTTGCAGAAGATCCAATCTACTTTTTGGATAAGACTGGCGATTTCATATTAAATGGGCCAGATAATCCTGGAAATGGCCCTGTCATCTGGGAATGGAAACCACATTCTGGGCAACACCCTACAAAGCAGTTGGGTACTTTCCACAAAGAAGATGCAGGGTGGAAGGTACAATGGAGCAAGGAGCACAATGATACACAAAGCATTTACAGCAAGATCGATCAGGTCAATGATACCCTTCACCTGAGGATTACAAGACCTGGATTCGATTTAGTAGGATTGTTTAGCTTCCGACAGACACAGCCCAGTACCACAATTCTGAAACAGTATGAAATGTTTGGCATTAAAGGTAAGAATAACAAGCATACAGGTAAATTATAATAGGTGTTCCAAATATTAAATATTCAACAGCTGTATCATCCAATGTGCTGCGTTCATTAAAACCAGCCAATAGCATAGCCTGGTGCGCACAGCAACTTATTGTCTGTAAAATAGAATTGGATTCTGTTGTTTCATCAATAATCAATAATTCCAATATTTCTCTTGAACAATATATATTTGTGTATTTAATACCTGTTCTATTTGTTCTATTGCCCTGCCTGCAACAGTAGTGGACTCGCCAACACTAAGGGCATTCAAATGGCCATTGGATAGACATATGGACGATAAGGGAATAGTGTAGATGGGCTTTAGAGTGGTTTCACAGGTCGGCGCAACATCGAGGGCCGAAGGGCCTGTACTGCGCTGTAATGTTCTATGTTCTATGTTCAATGTTCTATGTTCTATGTAGTGACAATGGGGTCGTTTTCTAGCTACGTAAAGGATAAAGAATTTGTAAAGCTCCTTTCACAACCTTCGGATTATCCCAAAGAACTTGACAGCCAAAGAAGTACTTTTAAATTGTGGTCACTGTTATGATGTTTGTAAAGCCTATTTGCACACAGCAAGGTTCTACAAAGACCAATGAAATACTGAGCGGATAATTTGATTTAATGATGTGATTTCAGGTGCATCAACCAGAGAGGTTAATAGAGCATTTGGTATTTTGGATAGTGCCACATCCCTCTGTACTGCACTCTAGTGTGTTACTCGGTTTTTTTTGCAGAGTGGGATTTGAAGACTCAGGGCGGAATTTTCCGGTCTCGGACACCGAATTGGCGATCGGCCGTAAAATCCCTGTTAACGCCGAAATCGACGGCGGTGGCGCTTTTGCGAAGCACCGCGCCTTCCAAAACGGCATACTCGCAGAGTACGCCGCACGCCGTATGGACGGCCTCAGGACGTCACCTGAGGCCCTCTCCCAATGCTCCGTCCCCAATGGGCTGAGTTAGCGACGACGTGGGTCCCTCATACTATTTATTTTTGTGAACCTGGCGTGGAGGCTGCGGACTAAGTCCAGCGCCGCCACAGCCGGGTGGGAGCTGTCCGGCGGGCAGCGGAGTCTTTGACGGGGACTGAGGACACTGGTGGGGGTGGTCCAGGGTTGGGAGGCTGGCCAAAGGGAGACATTATTTGGCAGGCCGGATCTGTGCGCGGCCGGTGCCATGTTGCAAGGCGCGGCCGTGGCATTCTGCTGCCGTGCGCATGCGCTGCCACAGACCTGGCAATTTTCCGGCCATATCCGCAGCTAAAGCCGGGGGCTTTAGGCTGCGTGCCTGCTAGCCCCGCACCAGACAGAGGATCAGTGCAGCTTTTGCGCTGTTTTTTCAGACGTAAAACGCCACTGTTCCCACGCCGGTGTCAGCACTTAGTCTTCAAACCGGAGAATCCAGCCCACAACCTTCTGACCTAGAGGTGAGAGAGTGTTACCAACCGTGTAATGGCTGCCAATACACTGGCTCATTGCAGACTCATGGTTGAGCTTTTTCACTGGATGTTTCTACAACAGAAAAACTGAAGCACTTCAATCGTTGGCCTAAAAACAACCAGTTTCCTTGAACTACAAGTTAAATTTCCAGCTTATGTTGGCATCAGAATAGAGATGTCAGAACTTATTTTATACATTATTCTTGAAGCAGTTTCCTGGCACCTTTAATTAAATTATAAAAAATAAAAAATAAACTTAGAGTAGCCAATTATTTTTTTTTCCAATTAAGGGGCAATTTAGCATGGCCAATCCACCTAACCTGCACATCTTTTGGGTCGTGAGAGTGAAACCCACGCAGACAGGGGGAGAATGTGCAAACTCCACACGGACAGTGACCCAGTTCCTGGTGCCTTTATGATCAGCTCTTCATCAGCTCTAATATACCCATTGTTTTCCACGTCTCCGTGCACTCTGCTCCTCGTGCTAATGCTTCCTTATGAGAACACATTCCATATTTTACTCCCAAATATTCTAATCTATGGGGAAATCATTTTACTGCAGGTCATCCATCGGACATTCCAGTTAACACTGAGGCTCCCTCTAACATGACCCCTGTGGTAATGTTGATACCTAAGAGGCTAAAGTACCATTGGTAGAACTTGTATGCTTGCTATTGGCTAGAGTGTATAATAGCTCCGCCCTGATAGGCAGGGTATAAGAACCCGTGCAGCCCTCATTCTGTACCTGAGCTGCTGGGGAAAACATCTAGCTTATTAAATTGATGCACGATCAATGACCACTAAAGCGAGGTTGTAGTCCAACTGAAGGCTTTAATAAGCTAGATGTTTCCCCCCAGCTGCATCAATTTAATAAGCTAGATTTTTAAAAAGAAAGGATAGAGCTCTGAATCAAGCCGGAGTGTCTGCAATTTAGCCCCCACGCGGCGAACTCAGTGGCAATTTTTAAGCACTGGCTGGCGTGCTTTAAAGGGTATCTCGAGACGGCCGAAAACGCACCCATGGGAGAGCAGAAACTGCACGTCCTGCACTCAAGGGTGAGCCCGGAGATTTACACCCTCATCGAGGAAACAGAAGACTTCGATGCAGCAATCGAGCTGCTAAAAGGACACTATATTCGCCCAGTAAACCAGGTCTACGCCTGGCACCTGCTTGCAACAAAGCGACAAACCCCTGGGGAATCGTTGGAGGAATTCTACGTGCACTCCTGGTGCTGGGAAGAAGCTGCGGCTGCCCGCAGGTTTCGGTGAGCGAACACACGGAACTCTTAGTCCGGCCCGCTTTCGTGGCAGGTATGCTTTCATCACAAATCCGCCAGCGCCTGTTAGAGAAGGACACCCTGGGTCTCAGGGAGGCATGGGCCTTTGCAGGCTCCCTGGACGTGGCCTCCAGGAACGCCCACGCTTACATACCCGACCGCGCGGTAGCCCCCTGGGCAGCGTGGAACCCCGCAGCAGCCGACCCCGAGACTTCCCCCGTTCCCCCACAGGCCTGCGCTGCAAGGCGGCTTGGCAACCCAGAGGGGCCCCGCTGCTACTTTTGCGGGCAGGCCAAGCCCCCCCACCAGCGCTGCCCGGCCCGCGCATCCACCTGCAAGGGATGCGGCAAAAAGGGCTGTTTCGTGGGGGTATGTCAGGCCCGAGCGGTGGCCACGGTCTCCAGCGGCGAATCCAGATCGCCACCACAAACTTCTCCACGGGCCCCGTGCGGCCAACGGTCGCCACCATCTTGTTCCGCGGACGCCACGCTTGATGGATGGGCGCCGCCATTTTGTGCACCCCCCGGCCATGTGCGACCTATGGGAGACGCCATCTTGGATGAACCCCTAGGACCCCAGCTCGGCCGACCACACACTGCCTGAACAGAATTCCCAACTACTGCGATTGGCCTCGGTAACTCTGGATCAGTCTCGACCTCGAACACTCTCAACCGCTACGACGACCGTTTTCATCAACGGGCACGAGACGTTCTGCCTAATTGACTCTGGGAGCACGGAGAGCTTCATACACCCTGACACGGTAAGGCGCTGTTCCCTCCTCATCCACCCTGTTAATCAAAAAATCTCACTGGCCTCTGGTTCCCACTCAGTGGAAATAAAGGGGTTTTGTGTAGCAAACCTCACAGTCCAGGGAAGGGAGTTCAACAATTTCCGTCTCTCCGTCCTTCCCCACCTCTGCGCGGCTACACTCCTGGGTTTAGATTTCCAGTGTAACCTTCAAAGTCTGACCTTTAAATTAGGTGGCCCTATACCCCCCCTTACTGTCTGCGGCCTCGCGACCCTTAAGGTCGACCCGCCTTCCCTGTTTGCGAACCTTACCCCGGATTGCAAACCCGTCGCCACCAGGAGCAGATGCTACAGTGCCCAGGACCGGATCTTTATTAGGTCAGAGGTCCAAAGGCAACTGAGGGAAGGGGTCATTGAAGCCAGTAACAGCCCCTGGAGAGCTCAAGTAGTGGTGGTAAAGACCGGGGAGAAGCATAGGATGGTCATCGACTACAGTCAGACCATCAACAGGTTTACGCAGCTGGATGCGTACCCTCTCTCCCGCATATCCGACCTGGTAAACAGGATCGCGCATTGTAAGGTCTTCTCCACGGTGGATCTCAAGTCCGCCTACCACCAGCTCCCCATCCGCACTGGTGACCGCAAATACACTGCCTTCGAGGCAGACGGGAGGCTCTATCATTTCTTAAGGGTTTCCTTTGGTGTCACTAACGGGGTCTCGGTCTTCCTAGGGCAGACAAGGAGACGTTCGTGAGGTGTCTGATTGGTGGTTGTACAAAGTAGTGACCGGATGGAGTAGAGGGCATCCGGGAGGACTTCTTGCCAGCGGGAGACTGGGAGGTTCCTGGACCGTAGGGCCAGTAGGACGGTCTGGAATACCGATGGACCGAATGGTTGACCGGTACGGTTTACGGGCAACATTCCCGTATCTCGATACTGTCACCATCTGCGGCCGCGACCAGCAGGACCACGACACCAACCTCCGAAAATTTATCCGGACCGCTAAAATCCTTAACCTAACATACAATAAGGATAAATACGTGTTTATCACCGAACACCTAGTCATTCTCGGCTACGTAGTGCGAAATGGAGTTATAGGCCTCGACCCTGAACGCATGTGCCCCCTTATGGAGTTCCCCCTCCCTCACTGCTCTAAGGCCCTGAAACGCTGCTTAGCGTTTTTTAGCTACTACGCCCAGTGGGTTCCCAACTATGCGGACAATCCACAGTTTTTCCCCTGTCGATAGCAACAAAGCAGACATTGCAAAGGCCACGATGCACGCCATCGACGAGACCCTCCCCTTCCAGGTCGAGAGCGATGCGTCCGACGTAGCTCTGGCGGCCACCCTCAACCAAGCAGGCAGACCCGTGGCCTTCTTCTCCCGTACCCTCCATGCTTCCGAAATCCGCCACTCCTCAGTCGAAAAGGAGGCCCAGGCCATAGTAGAAGCTGTGGGACATTGGAGGCATTACCTGGCCGGCAGGAGATTCACTCTCCTCACAGACCAACGGTCGGTTGCTTTCATTTTCGATAATGCACAGTGGGGCAAGATAAAAAACGACAAGATCTTGCGGTGGAGGATCGAACTCTCCACCTACAACTACGAGATCTTGAATCGTCCCGGGAAGCTAAACAAGCCTCCTGACGCCCGGTCCCACGGCACATATGCCTCCGAGCCCGCCACGAGGACCTCTGCCACCGGGGGTCACTCGCTTTTTCCATTTCGTTAAGACCCACAACCTGCCCTACTCCATCGAGGAGGTCAGGACTGCCACCAGGGACTGCCAAATCTGCGCGGAGTGCAAACCGCACTTCTACCGGCCAGAGAGAGCACACCTGATAAAGGCTTCCCGTCCCTTTGAACGCTTCAGCATGGACTTCAAAGGCCCCCTCCCCTCCACCGACCGCAACACGTACTTCCTGAACGTGATTGACGAGTACTCCCGGTTCCCATTCGCCATCCCCAGCCCCGACATGACCGCCACCACCGTCATCTAGGCCCCCCATAGCATCTTTGCACTGTTCGGGTTCCCCGCTTACATACACAGTGATAGGGGGTCCTCCTTTGTGAGCGACGAACTGCGTCAATTCCTGCTCAGCAAGGGCATCGCCTCGAGCAGGACGACCAGTTACAACCCCTGGGGTAACGGACAGGTAGAGAGGGAGAACAGAACGGTCTGGAAGACCGTCCTACTGGCCCTATGGTCCAGGAACCTCCCAGTCTCCCGCTGGCAAGAAGTCCTCCCGGATGCTCTCTACTCCATCCGGTCACTACTTTGTACAACCACCAATCAGACACCTCACGAACGTTTCCTTGTCTTCCCTAGGAAGTCCTCCTCTGGGACCTTGCTCCCGACCTGGCTGGCAGCACCCGGACCCATCCTGCTCCGAAAACACGTGCGGGCGCACAAGTCGGACCCGTTGGTCAAGAGGGTCCATCTGTTCCATGCTGACCCCCAGTACGCCTGCGTGGCGTACCCCGACGGCTGACAAGATACGGTCTCCCTATGGGACCTGGCGCCTGCCGGAACTTCACGCACATTCCAACCACCAGTCCCACCCTCCCCTCCACCGCAGCACCTTACAGGAGGATCGGTCCTTCCGCCGCCCCCGTCTAGGCCCCCCCACCCACCAACGCCCCCTCGCAGGTGCTCCCTTCCCAGGTCAGCCGTTTTCCCCACCAGCGCCGTCTGGGGGTGACGAAGCTGCCATGGAGATCAAAGCCACGATCCCGGATTCACAGATGCCCGAGCCTCCACCGGAATCACCACAGAGGCTCCGACGATCACAGCGGACGACCAGGGCCCCCGATCGACTGATTGCTTCATTTTAACTGTAATCTGTAAATATAAACCACCAAATGTGCATAGCGACCAGACTTGTAAATAGTTACTAAACACTGTATGGAGGTATTACAGTACCTCCATAATTAATTATTCTATGTTGTTATGTTATGTAGTTTCTGGCCACCACCCCCGCCAGACTTTTTTTTTAACAGGGGTGAATGTAGCATTATAGGTATTACGGTACCTGAAAGGCTGAAGTACCATTGGTCGAACCTGTATGCTTGCTATTGGCTAGAGTGTATAATAGCTCCGCCCTGATAGGCGGGGTATAAGAACCCGTGCCGCCCTAGCAGTCCTCATTCTGTACCTGAGCTGCTGGGGGAAACATCTAGCTTATTGAAGCCTTCAGTTGCACTACAACCTCGCTTTAGTGGTCACTGATCGTGCATCAACCCCTTGCATCAACCCCAGTGCCTTTCCCCAAATCTGGTTACAGAGACAAATAGGGAAACAGGTAAGATTGCAAAAGTGAAAAGAGAAACCCTGCACTGGGATGTCAGATCAGAAATGTGAGTGTTGAGCTACGCACTTGATGCTAAAAAAATATTACAAATCTCCTTCCACCTGCAGGGACTGTGTGAATGCCGAGATCTCAGGGTTTAAAAGGAATGAGAGGTTTAAACGTCGGGAGATGGCCACAGTGGTCTGCCTTGTGTGTGTTAGTCTGGTTTGTCAGAGGATAAAGTAAATCAGGGTAAAGTTATTGGTTGTGGAGAACACGCCAAGTGGAACAGGCTGTGCTAAAAAATGAGGGGATGCGAGCTGTAAAGTTGAGGTGAGGGTGACTGTGCTTAACATCAAGGCAGCATTTGACTGGGTGTGGCATCAAGGAGCTGAAACAAAACTGGAATTAATGGGACTCGAGTGAAATCCCCCCTCCCTCGTTGGTTGGAGTCATCCCTGGTGGTTGTGGTGGTTGAAGATCAATCATCTCAGCTCCAGGACATCACTGCAGGGGTTCCTCAGGGGGGTGTCCGAAGCCTAACTACTATCTTCAGCTGCTTCATCAATGACCTTCCACCCATCATAAGGTCAGAAGTGGGGATGTTCGCTGATTATTGCACAATGTTCAGCACCATTCGCAACTCCTCAGATAATGAAGCAGTCCATGTCCAAATGCAGCAAGAGCAGGACAATATCCAGGCTCAGGCTGACAAGTGGCAAGTTACATTTGTGCCACACGAGTGCTAGGCAATGACCACCTCCTATAAGAGAGGATCTAACAATCCCCCCCTTGACATTCAATTGCATTACCAGCGCTGAATCCCTCACAGTCAACATCCTGGGGGTTACCATTGATCAGAAACCGAACTGGACTAGCTTTATTAATACTGTGGCTCCAAGCGTTGGTCAAAGACCAGGACTCCTGCGGCGAGTAACTCATCTCCTGACTCCCCCAAAACTGTCCAACATCTACAAAACAAAGGGATATTCACAGGTTGAAGAGGTGTGAATTGTCTCAAGCTAGGACAGTTGGTAGGATTTCACAAGCCTAGGCCAGTGGGTGAATGTAATGAGACAGGTTGAGGCAGTGCTCATGAGTGTGGAACTTGGCTATCAGTTTCGGCTCGGTGATTCTGTGTTCTTGTGCGTCCTGAAGGCCCCTTGGAGAGTGCTTCCCCGAAGATCAGAGGCTGAGTGCCCTTGATTGCTGGAGTGTTCCCTGACTTAAAGGGAACCTCCCTGCCTGGTAATTGTTGTGTGATGTCCGTTCATCTGTTGTCGCAGCATCTGCATGGTCTTGCCAATGTACCATTCCTCGGGACATCCTTTCCTGCAGTGCATTCAGCCTCTGATCATTTCAGGAAGGTTAATGGGATAATTTTGGGGTTTGTGTGGGCAGGGAAGACCCCGCGAGTGAGGCGGGTACTCCTGGCGAGGAGCTGGGGGGTGCCGCCGTTGTTGAACTTGACAAATTATTATTGGGTGGCGAACATTGCAATGGTGAAGAAATGGCCGATGGAGGAGAGGTCAGTTTGGGGTGGATGGAGGCGGCGTCATGTGGGGGATGCGTTTGAGGGCACTGTTCATGGTGCCTCTTCCATTCTCGCCAGGCAGGTACTCCATGAGCCCGGTGGTGGTTTCAGCGTTTCGGCTGTGGAGCAAGTACAGGACGCATTTTGGACTAGAGGGCATCTCATTATGGGCGCTGATATTTGACAACCAAACATTTGAGCCGGAGGGGCTGGATGCGAGGTTCCGGGGTTGGCGGCAGGTGGGGATAGAATACTTCAGGGACTTGTTCATAGGAGGAAAGTTTGCAGGGCTGGAGGAGTTGGAGGAAATGTATGATTTTCCCAAGGGGAACAGCTTTATGTACCTGCAGGTAAGAGATTTTGTGAGGAGAGAGGTGCCATCCTTCCCGGGGCTGCCACCTCCGGTGTTGCAAGACAAGTTGTTGTTGGAGGATGATATCGGGGAGGGTGTCAGATATTTATTATCATGATAATAATAATCTTTATTGTCACCTGAATTTACTGTGAAAATCCCCGAGTCGGCACCTGTTCGGATACACTGAGGGAGAATTTAGAGATGTGGATCAGAATTTGGCTAGCTGAAAGAAGACAGAGGGTGGTGGTTGATGGGAAATGTTCAGAATGGAGTTCAGTTACAAGTGGCGTACCACAAGGATCTATTCTGGGGCCGTTGCTGTTTGTCATTTTTATAAATGACCTAGAGGAGGGTGCAGAAGGGTGGGTGAGTAAATTTGCAGACGACACTAAAATCGGTGGTGTTGTTGACAGTGCGGAAGGCTGTTGCAGGTTACAGAGGGACATAGATAAGCTGCAGAGCTGGGCTGAGAGGTGGCAAATGGAGTTTAATGTAGAGAAGTGTGAGGTGATTCACTTTGGAAGGAATAACAGGAATGCGGAATATTTGGCTAATGGTAAAATTCTTGGAAGTGTGGATGAGCAGAGGGATCTTGGTGTCCATGTACATAGATCCCTGAAAGTTGCCACCCAGGTTGATAGGGTTGTGAAGAAGGCCTATGGTGTGTTGGCCTTTATTGGTAGAGGGATTGAGTTCCGGAGTCATGAGGTCATGTTGCAGCTGTACAAAACTCTGGTACGGCCGCATTTGGAGTATTGCGTGCAGTTCTGGTCACCTCATTATAGGAAGGACGTGGAAGCTTTGGAACGGGTGCAGAGTAGATTTACCAGGATGTTGCCTGGTATGGAGTGAAAATCTTATGAGGAAAGGCTGATGGACTTGAGGTTGTTTTCGTTAGAGAGAAGAAGGTTAAGAGGAGACTTAATAGAGGCATACAAAATGATCAGAGGGTTAGATAGGGTGGACAGTGAGAGCCTTCTCCCACGGATGGAAATGGCTAGCACGAGGGGACATAGCCTTAAACTGAGGGGTAATAGATATAGGACAGAGGTCAGAGGTATGTTCTTTACGCAAAGAGTGGTGAGGCCGTGGAATGCCTTACCTGCAATAGTAGTGAACTCGCCAACATTGAGGGCATTTAAAAGTTTATTGGATAAGCATATGGATGATAATGGCATAGTGTAGGTTAGATGGCTTTTGTTTTTTGACTTCCCATGTCGGTGCAACATCGTGGGCCGAAGGGCCTGTACTGCACTGTATCGTTCTATGTTCTATGTTCTAATTCAGAATGTCCAAATTACCTAACAAGCATGTCTTTCGGGACAGGTGCGAGGAAACCGGAGCACCCGGAGGAAACCCACGCAGACACTGGGAGAACGTGCAGACTCCACACTGACAGTACAAGGAATTGATGGAGAGGGAGGGCACCCTGGTGGAGGAGATTAAGCGCAAATGAGAGGAGTTGCTGGGAGGGGAGGTGTGGGTCATAACGTGGGTAGAGGCCTTGTGGAGGGTGAACGCATCCTTGTCGTGTGCGACGTTGAGCCTCATCCAGTTTAAGGTGGTGTATAAGGCTCACATGACAGTGGCAAGGATGAGCCAGTTCTTTGCAGGAGTGGAAGACAGGTGTGGGTGGTATGCAGGGGGACCTGCGAATCTGCCAGAAGATCCTTGTTAGCAATCCAATCGGTGGTTTCAATCATTCCGCCTCCTGGGAGGACAACCTGCTGCTACAATGGGTTCAACATCCGAAGCAAGGACACTCATCTTCCATTTTATATTAATGCTTGTATTGTTTTTACTCCTCCCTCTGTGTGTGTCTTAGAACAAAGAACAACAAAGAAAAGTACAGCACAGGAACAGGCCCTTCGGCCCTCCAAGCCCGTGCTGACCATGCTCCCCGACTAAACTACAATCTTCTACACTTCCTGAACCTGTATCCCTCTATTCCCATCCTATTCATGTATTTGTTAAGATGCCTCTTAAATGTTACTATCATCCCTACTTCCACCACCTCCTCCGACAGCGAGTTCCAGGCACCCACTACCCTCTGTGTAAAAAACTTGCCTTGTACATCTACTCTAAACCTTGCCCCTCGCACCTTAAACCTATGCCCCTTAGCAATTGACCACTCTACCCTGGGGAAAAGCCTCTGACTATCCATTCTGTCTATGCCCCTCATAATTTTGTAGACCTCTATCAGGTCGCCCCTCAACCTCCGTCGTTTCAGTGAGAAGAAACCGAGTTTATTCAACCGCTCCTCATAGCTAATGCCCTCCATACCAGGCAACATCCTGGTAAATCTCTTCTGCACCCTCTCTAAAGCCTCCACATCCTTCTGGTAGTGTGGCGACCAGAATTGAACACTATACTCCAAGTGTGGCCTAACTAAGGTTCTATACAGCTGCAGCATGACTTGCCAATTCTTATACTCAATGCCCCAGCCAATGAAGGCAAGCATCCTGTATTCCTTCTTGACTACCTTCTCCACCAGTGTTGCCCCTTTCAGTGACCTGTGGACCTGTACACCTAGATCTCTCTGACTTTCAATACTCTTGAGGGTTCTACCATTCACTGTATATTCCCTACCTGCATTAGACATTCCAAAATGCATTACCTCACATTTGTCTGGATTAAACTCCATCTGCCATCTCTCCGCCCAAGTCTCCAAACGATCTAAATCCTGCTGTATCCCCTGACAGTCCTCATCGCTATCCGCAATTCCACCAACCTTTGTGTCGTCTGCAAACTTACTAATCAGACCAGTTACATTTTCCTCCAAATCATTTATATATACTACGAACAGCAAAGGTCCCAGCACTGATCCCTGTTGAACACCACTAGTCACAGCTCTCCAATTAGCAAAGCACCCTTCCATTGCTACTCTCTGCCTTCTATGACCTAACCAGTTCTGTATCCACCTTGCCAGCTCACCCTTATCCAGTGTGACTTCACCTTTTGTACCAGTCTACCATGAGGGACCTTGTCAAAGGCCTTACTGAAGTCCATATAGACAACATCCACTTCCCTACCTGCATCAATCATCTTTGTGACCTCTTCGAAAAACTCTATCAAGTTAGTGAGACACAACCTCTCCTTCACAAAACCATGCTGCCTCTCACTAATACGTCCATTTGCTCGTGTGTGTTTGGGGAGAGGGTGGGACATCAAAGGGGGGGAAAGTACTAGATTAGCTGGCCGTTACTCTATTATAAGTATTACATGTCTTATCTCTATTTTAGTTGTAAATAAACTGTTGTTGTGTTTCACTTACAAATCTGGTGCCTGTAAGTTATGGGAGCAGTCAAGGGCCAAAGATCTCAGGAATATTATGCAAATTATTGGCTAATTCACTTGTGTTGGGACTCTGGGGCTGGTGGGGCTGGAATTGACTGCACTTCGCCCAGGGTGTCACAGCTAGCTGTGAAAATTCTTCAATGCCGTTGACTCCCTGCCCTGCTTAATGACATTATTGTTGCTGGATGTGTGGCGATCCCCTTGTCTAGGTCCCAGACTCAATTTAACATTGAGATTATTGAAATCCACAGCACAGAGATTGATAAATCTTTTCACTGTCTTGCATTTCAGGAGGTAGTCCCCCCCTCCTGCCCTGGTTTGAGCCCCACTCCTGGACTTATTAGCCTAGGAAGGACACTGCCATCGTGCAAGTAAGATGGTGTGTATCGTTGCCAGTCCCCGGACAGCCCAGATAAATGGGGAAATTAGGGGCAGAAAGGACATTTGCTGTAAAAACACACCCCAAACCAAAAAAAGGGAATGATTGATGTGAATGGCAATGGACAGGAGAGATCAAACAGAATTATGGTGACCCAATGGAACATGAGATAAAAGCCAACAGTGAGGGTTAGATATTGTTGGATCTTTCTGCATTATTTTCTTCCAGGTGAGATGCAGGATCTATTGCTTTGCCACTGGCCACTAAGGCCAGGTCAATATAGGCCGAGATTCTCTGGCCTTCCCGCGGTGTGTTTCTTGGCAGCAGGAGGCGGCCTGCCTTTGGCCAGTGGTGAGATCTTCTGGCCCCACCCGTGTCAATGGTATTTACTGTTGAATCCATCCCATGCCGCTGGGAAACCTGGGTCGGGGGTGCCCTGCCAGCGAGACTGGAAGAACCTGCCAGCATGAGCTGCTGGAAGATCTCGCCCGTAGTCTCAGCTTCAAGGGTCTGCCATGCGTATGGGGAACAGTTGAGGACTCTGGGTCTGTATTCATTGGAGTTTAGAAGGATGAGGGGGGATCATTTTGAAACTTGCAGGATACTGCGAGGCCTGGATAGAGTGGACGTGGGGAAGATGTTTCCACTAGTAGGAAAAACTAGAATCCGAGAGCACAGACTCAGACGACAAAACATAGATGAGGAGGAATCTCTTCAGCCTGAGGGTGGTGAATCTGTGGAACTCTTTGCCGCAGAAGGTTGCGGAGGCCAAATCACTGAGTTTCTTTAAGACAGAGATAGATAGGTTCTTGATTAATAAGGGGATCAGGGGTTTGGGGAGAAGGCAGGAGAATGGGGATGAGAAAAATGTCAGCCATGATTGAATGACAGAGCAGACTCGAAGGGCCGAATGGCCTAATTCTGCTTCTATGTCTTATGGTCAAATGTGAGGACTGAGATGAGCAGACCTCTCTTCATTCAGAGGGTTGTGAATCTTTGGAATTCTCCAGCCCAGAGGGCTGTGAAGGGTCAGTCATTGAGTGCACTCAAGACTGGGATTGCGAGTTTCTTGGATACCAAGGATATCAAATGATATGGGATTCGGATAGGAAAGTGCAGTTAACATAGAAAATGAAAGATCCCATTGAATGGTGGAGCAGGAACGAGAGTCTATGTGGCCTCAACCTGTTATATTCTCTTATATTCTTATCTTATTGAATTGTGGCCCAAACAATTTCCCCCACTGATTAGTGCCTCATATCAATCTGCTTTGTATCCAAATTCTGAAAATGAAACCGTGAATATGTCTCAGAAGATGCTGAATTTAATGAACTATAATATGCATCATTTATCTGTTTTTACAGTTGAGATGGATTCCCAGAAGCCTGTAGTGGGCAGTGATGTCACCCTCAGTTATACCATCTCCAGACTCTCAGATACAGTCAGTCTTCACTGGAAACAGAGAGACCCATCTCAGCTCAACAGAAGGAAGAACACTGATGAGATTCATCTGAATAACACAGTCTATCTGATAGTCAGACATGTTGGAGCAGAAAATCAGAATCTGTATAGATGGGAAGTTCAGGAAAATGTGATTACTGGGGACAGAATCGTGCTTGTGGGTAAGTCCAATTTATATTGGAGCAGGTATTCAAATAAATAATTGGTGTCTCAGTGCTATCAGGGCAGCAGAGGAAGCCTCAGTTTGAAAAGGTAGATTTTGTTATCCACACTGTCTTCTTCCAGCTGCCCTCCTCCCTTGCTCAGAAGATCAGATGAATTTGGGGGCACAGTGGGAAGGAATACTGGGCGGGATTCTCCGAAATGGAGGCAGAGTGTTCGCACCGTCGTGAACGCCGTCGTGGTTCACGACGGCGTGAAACGGCCCCTATCCCGACCGATTCAGGGGCCGATAACAGGCTAGGAGCGGCGCCGCGTCATTTACGCATGCCAAGCCTTGGCGCCACGTAAAGGCAGCGCCACATACATGATGCGGCAGGCGCCGCTTTGCTGATGTCACCCACGCATGCGCTGCGGAGGAAAGGAGGTCCTCCTTCAGAGAAGCCGGCCCGACGATCGGTGGGCACCAATCGCGGACCAGACCCCATTTGAGCCCCCCCCCCGGTGCAGGATCCCCCCTCGACCCCCGCAGGCTGCCCCCCCCAGCGTTCCCGCGCTGTTACCGCCGGCAGCGACCAGGTGTGGACGGCACCGGGGGGAACCCGCCGTTTTGGGCAGGCCGCTCGGCCCATCTGGCACTGAGAATCGCGGGGGTACCGGTGAATCTCCATTTTGGCTGTCTCAGGTGATTCACTGGACCGCGCCGCGCAAAACGCGATTGTGCCGATCTGGCCGCTTCCGTGAATCGCGGGAGGGCGTCGGACCGGCGTCGCGGGAAAATCTGGCGACCCAGGCGATTCTCCAAACCGGCGCGGGAGCGGAGAATCGCGCTCAGGATCTTCGGGATAAGTGACTCCCACTATCTTAACTGCCAACTCCCCGTTGACCCCAACTTCTGGAGGCAGTGTCGGCTAAAATTAGGTAATTGTTTAGAAGTTTTGCAATAACTTTACGAGGAAGTAACCACAAATTTCTAAAAATGGTTAGCAAGTTCTTAATGACGGTTTTTTGGCGTTTATTATTACATTTGAGGGAATTTGTGAAAAATAATGACAGACTTGATCACCATTTTATATGCGGTACCTTTTTTGAAATCAATGTCAAAATCAAAATTATCTTTTTGTATTCCAGCTAGAGATATCTTTCATGTGGCCCACACATGTTATCGGTCAAGTACAGTTCACAGTGAACTTCACCTGCTTTTTGAACTTCGTTATTTCTGGAGATATGAGAGCATCTGGGTTTGGAGGTCACATCGCTTTCCGAATCAAGAGAACCAGATAGCTTCTTTTGTATTTTATCATGTTGATTTAAACAGGGAGGACTTTGGGGATCGAATAACCACAGCGTCGAGACGCAGAGTTAGGCACCACCGCATGACTTGTGTGCAGTTTGACCCCGTGCTGTTCGATGATGCAGGAGATTACACATTAACTACTGACTCAGAAGAATTTCTGACCATTAAACTAATCACAGTTAAAGGTGGGAGACAGAATGTTGCTGTTGTTTTCAATGATCAAGTCATTGTTTAAAATCTAAATGATTTTCTTGTTTACACAGTCACAGCTGAACCATCTGATGCAGTGAGTGAGGGAGACACCGTTACCCTGACCTGCTCTGTCTCTGATGTCACTGGATCAATGAGACTTGTTTGGATCAGCAGTGATGGGAAAACTGTTGTGGAGAAGACATTGAATGGACAGAATGGGGAAGAGAAATTATTGAAACTGATTATTCAGAAAGCTGAGAGAGGCAGCAGGAACTGGACATGTGTTTTGTTTAATCAAAACACCCTGCAAGGCTGTAATCTGGAAATCACAAGGAAAATTATGCTGAATCATTAGAAACTGAATTAAACCTATATCTTTGCACTGTAATATAGTAGAAACTCTGCTGGATTAGCTCCAAATGGTTTATTCCAAGGATGCAAATAGTAGAGCTTCCTCGGGCCTGTGCGTGGGATCCAGGACCAAGCTAGTGAGGTGAACCTCTGACCAAAACAGGCAAGTGGCAGCAGCTAGAAATGGAAGCTAGGGAAACTTGCATTCACATAGCACCTTTCCCGGCAGCATTGCCACAAAGAGCAATCAACTACTTCTCAAGCATGGCCGCTGTAGTAATGTGGGGAACATGGCAGCCAATTTGAAAAAAGTAAGTTCCCGCAAACAACAATAGATAAATAACAAGATCATTTATTACAAGTTTTGTTTAAAGGGTCAATGTTGGCCAGAAAATTGAGGAACCTCCTCTGCTCTTCAAATACTACCATGGGATATTTTGGGCAGGATTCTCCATTAGCCGACACCAAAGTCAGGGTGTGCAATTGGGCTGAGAATGTTTCCTGACACTGAAATCTCAGCAGGCACTGGTTTGACGCCGAATCGCGATGCTCCACCTCCTCAATGTGACGCACACCATGCGTACTTTAATCACCATTTACATATCATTCGCAGGCCCATCCGCGATTCTCCGCCGCTGATGGGCCTAGTTCCTAGTGGCATGGTTTATGTGTGCTCTCACAAATCGTGAGCTTGGCGTGGTGGCCGCTGAGAGAGGGCATACGGACAGTTTCCAGTACCGCCATACTTCACCGACAGTCATGCTGCTGACCAGGGGGGCTTCTGCCAGAGCCGGGGGAGTAGTGGGGGGGCCAGGAGGTGGGCTGTGGGGTCGGGCTGGATGGGTATGCAACACCGTTACTGCAGGTGGCAAGGCAGCCATGCGACTGGGCATGCCGCTTTAAACCTTGTGCCCTGGGTCTGTAGGTGACCCCCCCTGGGGCAACCCCCTGGATGCCTTCTGGCCCCAGCCGACCCATCAGCTGTATGGGCACCCTCCAGCACAACCTGTCCTATCTTTTCGGCCCCGATGTGTGTGTGTGTGGGTGGGGGGGGGGGTGTATTGTTTAACCGTGGCTGCAGCTTGTCAGCCCTGCAGGTGTCCATCATGGACATGGAGATTCCTGCATCGTTTTTCGTGGGTTTCTGTGGTGTTCCACGCGGCACCAGTGCTAGACCCTCACTGGTAGCAGAATCGGTGAGGGTTTGGCAGCGTGTTTTCTGACGTGAAAGTCCACAGAATCTCCACTGGCATCAACACTTAGGGCTGGATTTTCCGATTTCGAGGCTATGTCCGGAGGAAGTGTCTAATTCTACGATGAAAAAATCGGTGAGGCCCCAGCACCAACCCTCCGACTGGTGAGGGGCTAGCAACCGCGCCACGTAAGATACACAGTCTCACAAAACAAATGGCTGGAGAATTGCCAGGTCTGTGGCCGCGTGTGCGCACGGCGATGACCTGCCCCTCTGGACCTGCCCTCGCCACCCTTGGGCACCCCTCCACCAGTCTCCCCAGCCCTTGCCGAAGTACCCCCGACCAGCGACACGGCTCCCCCCCCGGCTGTGGCGGCACTGGACACAGTCCGCAGCCACCACGCCGGGTTCCCGAAGGTTGAGAGCACACGTTACCACGCCGTCGTGAACTCGGCCCATCGGGGGCGGAGCATCGGGGAAGGGCCTTCAGGTAACTTCCTGAGACCGTTCCAATGGCGTGCGGTGTACTCCCCGATGATGCCGTTTTATGAAATCGGCAAGCGGAGAATCCCGCCCCTGGACTCAGAAATAGAGAATCCGTCCCTTTATGTCCTAACGAAAGGGAGTATAAAGTCTTTCATTAGAAAGAAGTTAAATCAAATCGAGCATCCACTTTCAGTGCTGCATCAAAGTATTTATAAATGACAAGTTCCCCAATTAAATTGCTGCAATAGGAATTGAACCCTCAACCATTCAACCCATAGGCAAAAGTGGGACCTTTGAACCAAAGCACATGTCCTGAACAAAGAACAAAGAAATGTACAGCACAGGAACAGGCCCTTCGGCCCTCCAAGCCCGTGCCGACCATACTGCCCGACTAAACTACAATCTTCTACACTTCCTGGGTCCGTATCCTTCTATTCCCATCCTATTCATGTATTTGTCAAGATGCCCCTTAAATGTCCCTATCGTCCCTGCTTCCACTACCTCCTCCGGTAGTGAGTTCCAGGCACCCACTACCCTCTGCGTAAAAAACTTGCCTCGTACATCTACTCTAAACTTTGCCCCTCTCACCTTAAACCTATGCCCCCTAGTAATTGACCCCTCTACCCTGGGGAAAAGCCTCTGACTATCCACTCTGTCTATGCCCCTCATAATTTTGTATACCTCTATCAGGTCGCCCCTCAACCTCCTTCGTTCCAGTGAGGTTGAAGGAGGAGTTAACCTCACAGTTCATCACCAGTGCCCTTCGCATGAGGACCTGGATCAAATATTTGGGGTGAATAATCCTGGTGCTAGTCGATATCTAGAGCTACCCTCTGTAGATTATTAAACCCATGAAATCTAAATCCATTTGTTTAATTCTCAAATTTTAACTTCTCATTGTTTCTGATCCCTTCCTACACTTGCCCCTCCATGTGGTGTTCTTTGTGTTGCTAAATTCAGGATGGTTGGCGTAGTGTCCACAAAGACCACAAAATAGCTTGAACTTAAACAAAGCTCTAAATTTATCAACACTACTAATTTGGATTCAACACGTAATCCTAAAAAATACACAGTTGATTAATAACATTTATCTACACTTATCTACAGCTAATCATAATACTGATATAAACTATGATCTGCTCTCACTTACACTATTTGTACTTCTGACTCTTTCGAGCTAACTCCTGCACACACTCTCCCCACAAGGCTTAGCAACACTACCTTATATAGTTATAACTATAGCTCCCTCTAGTGGCTACTCTAGACGCTTCCTTAACCCTTGCAGTTCTTACAGTTATGATAATGCCACACTCCCTTTATCTCTGGACCCTCCTCCAGCCCTCTGAGATCTCTGCATTCCTCCAAATCTGGCCTCCCATGCATCCCTGATTTTCATTACTTAACTACAGCATTACAAACACCGGGCCTGACTAATGGATGCATGTGCGAAAAGGAAAATGATGCAGGTTATGAGAAAAACAGTGGGCGTGTTGGTTGACTGAAATAGGACAGGGATGCTTCCATTCCAGAATACCTTTCGTGAGTTCAGGGTATTCCAGAGCACTTTAAAACCAAAGAAGTATTTTATCTGAAGTGCCGTTACGGTTGTAATTAAGAAAGGTGAGAACCAATTTGTGCATATCAAGCTTCCACAAACAACATTATAACTTTCCGAACTTTAAATATTAATTGAAAATTATAAATTAATTACTTGCATTATTAGACTCATTTGATTATTGAGCTACTGTTTAATTTTTAAAAATATTTTGCATTTGTTTCTTGCCGAAGATCCAATCTACTTTTTGGATAGGACTGGCGATTTCATATTAAATGGGTCAGATAATCCTGGAAATGGCCCTGTCATCTGGGAATGGAAACCACATTCTGGGCAACACACCACAAAGCAGTTGGGTACTTTCCACAAAGAAGATTCAGGGTGGAAGGCACAATGGAGCAAGGAGCACGATGAGACACAAAGCATTTACAGCAAGATCGATCAGGTCAATGATACCCTTCACCTGAGGATTACAAGACCTGGATTTGATTTAGCAGGATTGTATAGCTTCCGGCAAACACAGCCCAGTACCACAATTCTGAAACAGTATGAAATGTTTGGCATTAAAGGTAAGAATAACAAGCATACAGGTAAATTATAATAGGTGTTTAAAAGATGAAATATTCAACAGCTGTATCATCCAAAGCGCTGCTTTCATTAAAATCAGCCAATGGCGTAGCCCTGTGTGCACAGCAACTTATTGTCTGTAAAATAGAATTGGATTCTGTTGGTTCATCAATAATTCCAATATTTTTCTTGAACAATATCTATCTGTATATTAATGTTTCTGAAGTAACAGTGTGATCTTATTCTGGATATAGACAGAAAGAAACACTTCTCATGACCTTGGGATGTCTCAAACATTTTGCTGACAATGGAGTACTTTTGAAGTGTAGTCACTATTGTAATTTTGGTAACCAGGTAACAAATGTGTGCACAGAATGGCTTCACAAACAGCAATTTGAGAAAGATCAGATACTTTGTGTTTGTATTGTTGATTAATGGATAAGTATGACCTAGGGCTCTTCTTGAAAATAGTTCACTCAAGCAGGCAAATGGGGCTCAGCTTAATGTCTCCTGAAAGATAATGCCTCCAACATTGCAACACTCCCTCAGCACTACACTGGAGAGTCAGTTTTAACTTTTGTGCTCAAACGTTGCAGCGGGACTTTTGTTTTATTCATTCATGGGATGTGGGTCCACTGGCTACGCCAGCATTTATTGCCCATCTCTAACTGCCCTTGAGAAAGTGGTGGTGAGCTGCCTTCTTGAACTGCTGTAGTCTATGTGGTAAGGGTACACCCACTGTGTTGTTAGGATTGGAGTTTAAGGATTTTGACCCAATGACAGTGAAGGAATGGTGATATGTTTCCAAGTCTGGTGTGTATGTGCCTTCGAGTAGAAGTTCCAGATGGACGTGTTCCCTTGTGTCTGCTGCCATTGTCCTTCTAGATGGTAATGGTTGTGAGTTTGGAAGATGCTGTCTAAGGCCTAGAACCATGTGACTCAGAGGTGGGGTGCTAACAACTGAGCCAGGCTGACACACATGCCCATTGTTGTCCATTCCTCGTGACACTTGATTTCTTTATGAGGACCTTTTCCATAATTTACTCCCACATATTCTAAACTATGGGGTATTCTTTCTACTGTTGACCATCTATCGGACATTTCAGTCGACACGGAGGCTTCCTTTAACATGTCCACTTGCATCAATCCCAATGCACTTCCCTGTCTATGGTTACAGAGACAAATAGGGAAATAGCTATGTCGTGGAAATCATAATAAAGACAAATTCCTCGAGGTTCGATTGAATGAAATTTATTTTCACAAATATATTTGCGGAGAGAGAGTGTTTCAGCTGCAAAGCCAAGGCACTGCACTCTGAGATTCGATTGAAGAATGCATATTTTATAGTCTGAAAAAATGCTTGAAGTAAACAGGCATGTTTATATTAAATAGACCTTGGAAAGTACGTAAGATGAAATACGTAGTATGTATGTTCTTGCCCTTGGATAAACAATTCGAGTACACATTTTTTAATCTTTCGGAGGACAATTGTTTTCATAATAAGACCGACAGCAGAATATTAAGCAGTATTTTGACCTATTTATTTTAGTCCAAAAGCATGCTTGAATTATAGTCAAGCATTTCCCAGTATGCTTCTAAATTGGCAACTCATTAATTTCCCTTCCACAATTCCCTCCTTGTTGATCTTTTGATCAATACCTTTTAGTAAATTATCATGTCCTCCGTAGAGAAGGGTGGTTTATAATGTAAGGGGAACGGACGTATGACAGTTCCCTGTGTGTTATGAGCCTCGTAGCAAGGAGGCAAGGCGGCTAGGGCTGTTCTCCCGTGTTAGTACAATAAAAATATCTTGCGCAACCTTAAAACAATAACCATACGACAATCAAGATTACAATGGCGATTATAATCCAGAACACAATCCTCTGTCCTAACGATCCTAACATCCAAAGCTAAAGTCCCATTCCTCATTTTCATGTAATCTCTACGAGTGTGATCCACCAGATTATCAATTTTCTCTGAGGGATGTATGTGCAACAGTCACTTCCAATCAGGGCACAAGTGCCTCCCTTTTCAGCTAACAAGAAATCAAGAGCCATTGTTTCTGCAGGGCAACCGTTCTCATAGCAACCATCTCAGTTTCCATCTGAAATGAAATGAAAATCGCTTATTGTCACAAGTAGGCTTCAAATGAAGTAACTGTGAAAAGCCCCTAGTCGCCACATTCCAGCGCCTGTTCGGGGAGGCTGGTACAGGAATTGAACCGCGCTGCTGGCCTGCCTTGGTCTGCTTTCAAAGCCAGCGATTTAACCCTGTGCTAAACAGCCCACTGGTTAACAGCTTCTGCAGTGTCATTAGTTACCTGCTCAAGGATGTCTCGTAGTTCGCGTAGTTCGTATGCATTAGTGGCTATTCCTAACGGTGGCATCATTATTCCCAGCATTTGTGCCCATGTCATAATACTTTGTGACGTCCTGATGGGGATGGTCCTGCAATTGCTGAATGTAATGCACATAAGGGACTACGTATCCCAAATAGCAGGAGACTTCCCAATTTTCTGGTGTTGCCACAGATAAAATGCGTGCTGTTATATGCGCTCAGGTTTCTTTTACTATCAGTCATCATTAGTCTAATCGATCCCCTTCCCAGGAGCCTCCCCTAGTTTGATTTTCAACTCCTGACCAATCAAAGATGAATAGTCCTTTAGCTGTAAGGTGGAACATAGGGTGTTGCCAATTCAAGGTCTGATCACACTGACTCGTGCCTACTGAGTGGGTCCCATATGTTTTATGATTCTTAAAGCATATACTTCCTTTTGGGACTCCAATATAATTGGGAAGGATCAACCAGGGCGGTTGACATGTTACATTAAACCTAGGCCACCACCATTCCTCAAACCTATTCATATCGTATCCAGCTAATCTCCAATCGAACATATTCTGTGTATCTTCACCACGTCCTGTACTATTTTGTCTTGGAGCCCATTCTGCTATCTCTTTACTGGGAAATGGGATAGGTTGCACAGGGAAGTCCTCCCTCAAGCATCTGGGAATTTGTGTACAAACCCAGCAACTGGATTCATTTACCCTCTCTGTGTATATGTAGGACATGTACATCAAGATGTTGGTGTTCAGTTTACCCTCTACATGATGTTGGATTAATATGATAATATAAAAACATCAACGCCGTCATTCTCTTCAGGTCAGCGTTTCGCTAGTACTCTCAAAGTTCCGTATGATGTAGTTTACACAAGTTACGCGGATCCCATCTGGCTTTTCTTTTACTTTAACGGCTGTTCGGGTTGTTAGCAGCACTTGGTAGGGTCCACCTAGGAGAAAAAGAACCTTTGTTTAGTGCTGTAGCCATCTGGGATGGCCATGTCCCGATTACAAAATGGACACTTGCAAAGAATGCAGGGAAAATTGGACAATACTAAGAAACGAGCAGGTGCAAGGTCTGTCTGTTGATTAGAACCTTAAGCTCTCAGACAGGACAGAAACTGCTAAGCAATCTACATACTAATGAGCCATCTCTGGGGACAAAAGGGAAACATTTAGATACACAATGTTAAGGCAGACACCCCGGCACCTGAAGAGACTAAAACAAAGCAGACCAACAGTCACCTAGGACACGCCCAGCAATCAGGGAACCACCCCTCTATTGGAGGAAGATTGATACGAATGATTGGGAAAGACCCAATTAATTGAGGCCAAGTTCAAGGCCCGCCCAAAAGCGCGCGAAGCCCCTTTTAGTATAAAAGGTATTCCCCAAGGGAGAATCTTTCTTCTTTAGCTTTGGCTCTCAGCGAAGAGAGAGACCAGCCTAGCAGCTACATCAGACCAAGTAAGTTCCAAGTCAACGCACGCTACGAGATAGACGCTCCTAGTTGCTACCCTGTAAACAGCTCAATCCAGCAGCCTCAGAACCGAGCAACGGCCATTGTTCCTCTGACTGAGTGGGCACCCAAAGCTAAGTATAGGCTTTAGTAATAGTGGTAGTTTAGTTTGTAGAGTTTATGCATGAGTAGATTTGACTGTGTGTAAATAAATGAGCATTGCTTTTGAACTTACTAACTGGTGTATCGAGTCATTGATCAGTATTCGGTTCTAAACCTTGTGGCAGTGTCGAAAAATACCTGCCGACCCTTGAGCAAACGTAATTAAACAGAGCTAAATTAAGAAACACAGCCAAAGTTAGCAACAGTGCTTTCACATACACGTGATCTCCAGGTTTAAAGGGTTTGTATTCCCTCTTTTGGAGGCATCTGAGCCTGTCGCACCTTTTCATGTTTTTTTTTCAGCGGGTTCACACATGGCCTGGGCATGTTTTAGTAATGCCTCATCTACCCATATTAAGGCTACTGCCACTGGAATCATTGGGGTTTAGTTCCAGTTGCATTGAAAATGAAATGAAAATTGCTTATTGTCACAAGTAGGCTTCAAATGAAGTTACTGTGAAAAGCCACATTCTGGCGCCTGTTCGGGGAGGCTGGTACGGGAACAGGCATACCTCTCAACCTGTTGCACCTTTTCATGTTTTATTTTTATTTATTTATTTTTCAGCGGTTTCACACATGTAATCTAAAAACCTGGACAAATTTCTTGAGGTTCGATTTAATGAAATTTATTGACACAAATATATTTGCAGAGAGAGAGTGTTTCAGCTGCAAAGCCAAGGCACTGCACTCTGAGATTCGATTGAAGAATGCATATTTTATAGTCTGAAAAAATGCTTGAAGTAAACAGGCATGTTTATATTCAATAGACCTTGGAAAGTACGTCAGATGAAATACGTAGTATGTATGTTCTTGCCCTTGGATAAACAATTCGAGTACACATTTTGTTATCTTTTGGAGGACAATTGTTTTCATAATAAGGCCGAGAGCAGAATATTAAGCAGTGTTTTGTTTATGTTACCTGACCAAAATTATAGTCAAGATTTCCCAGCATGCTTCTAAATTGGCAACTCATTAATTTCCCTTCCACAAGGTAAGATTGCAAAAGTGAAAAGAGAAGAGACAAAACGGAAAGTTAAAGAAAGACACAGAGTAATGGATGGAGAGACGTAAATGAAAATTTGGTAACAAAGAAAAGAAGAAAAAGTGAAGAATGTGTATACAAAAGAGTAGAACAAGAGAAATAAATAAAGAAATCCTGTGTGGTTCTTCGGAAGGACTCTGCAATGAATGTGCAGTGCACAGCTATGTGGCCGGCTTGCTCAGTCTGTAAAATATAAGGCTCTTGATCTCAGGAATGTGGATTCAATCCCCACGTTGGGCATTGTTATTTTGGGCGCGGGTTAGCTCAGTGGTTTCGACAATTAGTTCATGATGCAGGGCAAGGCCAGCAGGCCAGCAGCGTGTGTTCAATT